>NW_007247121.1:203123-249200 GCF_000164805.1 Carlito syrichta
CAAAAAAAAAAAAAAAAAAAAGAAAGAAAGAAAAGTTAGGAATACCTTATAATTACAAGAAAAAGTAAGGAAACTGCATGGAATAGATATCAATAAGAATCCAACAGAGGTTCACAATAGCAAGAACATGGAACCAACCGTGCTGCCCACCAAAAGAGGATTGAATAAAAAAGAAATGTGGTATATATACACAATGGAATATCATAAAGAAGAACAAAATCATGAGCTTCGCAGCAACCTGGATGGAACTAGAGTCTATAATACTGAGTGATCTCTCACAGAAACAAAGTGCTGAGTATCACATGTTCTCACTCATAAGTGGACCTTGAACAACTACCTTAATACTAAAAGAAGAGGATTGACAGTAGCGGAGAGAGGGAGGAGAGAGGGCGGGGAAGTGGGACTGACAGTAGTCGATATCTGCCTGGGGAAGTGGGGGCACACCTTATCAACAAGGATGCCTGAACAATGCATATTTGTATACCTAACTCTGAAATGTACCCCACAATTTTAAAATAAAAATTAAAAGAGGGGGAAAAAAAGAATCCAACAGAGAATGTAAAATGAAAGACTAGCACATTAAAACAATGTCAAAAAAGCAGTAAATGAGGACAAAAGCAACAGAGACAAGTAGAAAATAAAAGGCTTAAAAGATAAACAAACTAATCATATCAAAATTATGTTGAACAAGCCCTGCAACCCAGGGATGAGGCCTATTTGGTCATGGTGGATGTTTTTTGAGATGTGTTGTTGAATCCAATTTCCTAGAATCTTGAGTGTTTTGGCATCTATATTCATTAAGGATATTGGCCTGTACCTCTCTTTCTTTGTTGGCTCTTTACCTGGTTTGGGTATCAGTGTGACGTTAGCTTCATAAAATGATTTGGGAGTGAAAATTAATAGAATTAAAATAAGAAACACAAAAAGCCACGGTCATAACTGGTGCTTCCATGATCTTCCTCAGTAATTGATTAACAAGTAGACACACGACCATAAGGTTGTAAAATATTTGAACAGCACTACCAACCAATTCAACCTAATTAATATGATAGATCACCTCAATAATTGCTGAACACACTTTTTTTCCATGTGCACATGGGATTTCCATCAAGATTGACAATGGCTGGGTAATAAAATATTTATCAGTAAATTTGAAAAGATTAAACGTGGAGTATGTCTTTTGAACATAAAATAATTAAGCTAAAAATCAATAACAATGAAAATATTTAGAAAATGCCTAAAACTGGGGAAATTAATCAACTCTTCTGAATAACTCATGAGCCAATGAATGCATCACAAAGAAAACTAAAAAAAAAATCAAATTGAAACTTTTTTTTTTTTTAATTTTAAATATGTGGGGTACATTTCAGGGATAGGCATGCAAATGTTCATTATGCAGGTAACCTTGTTGATGAGGTGTGCCTCCCCCTACCTCCCCTGGCAGTTTGCCACTACTGCCAATCCCTTTCTTATAGTATTACTATCAGACTGAATTCTAATAAAAGCACAGCCTGCCAAAATTTAATAAAGCAACACTCAGAGAAAAAATTATACCTTTTTCCTTCTTATTTTAGAAAGTAAATAAGACTTGAAATCAGTGTTCCAATTTAAAAAGTTTTATACTACCTAATTTCAAAGATTCCTATAATGCTACAGTAATTGAGATACTGTGATATTATAAATTGATAGCCAATACCTCAAAGGAACAGAATACATCATCCAGAAAAAGACTCACACATATACAATCAATTTTTTAAAAGCAACTCATTGCAATTCAAAGGGGGTGGGAAATAACTTCAACAAATATGGCTGGAGCAACTTAATAAATATAGGGAAAAATTTACCTTGGCTCCTTCTTTACACACTGCACATAAATTAATTTGACATGGATTAAAGACTAACTGCCAAAGATAAAATTACCAAAGTTTTTTAAAGTAAACATTACAGGCCATTGCTTTGTTAAACTCTGTGTCCACGTGGCTCTTTGAGCTATGGCTGCCACCTTTCTTGGCGTTGGTCCGTTCCCCTACCTCGGAGAGGTGAATCTCCCTCCTCTCTCTCGCCCTAATTTAATTTCTAAATAAACTATATTTCCCAATCTAAAAAAAAAAAAAAAGACATCACTAATTTTGCATACATTGAGTCAGTATCAATTTCTTAGCATGGCCATCAAACACACACACACACACATCTTAAAAAATTTGTACTTCAAAATTTTTTTGTTTTTTTTTTAGTTGGAGTCTTATTCTGTCGCACAGACTAGAGTGCAGTGTCCGCTCCCGGCCACCGCAGCCTCGACCCGCTGGGCTCCGGCGATCCTTCCGCCTCAGCCTTCCGAGTAGCTGGAACTCCAGGCACGTGCTACCACGCTCGGCTGATTTTTGATTTATTGTAGAGATGAGGTCTCACCAAGTTGCCCAGGCAGGTCTCGAACCCACGGGCTCAGGCAATCCACTCACCTCAGACTCCCAAAGGCGTGGGATTACAGGCTGAGCCACCGAGCCCGACTCAGTAATCATCTTTACGAAAATGAAAATGTAAACCACAGAGAGAGTGAAAATATTAGCAAAACATGTCTGACAAAGGACATATCTAGAATATACAAATATCTCTCAAAATGACGAATAAAAGTGGGCAAAATACTTGAACAAAGATTACCAAAAAAGGTATGTGAAGATTCTCTTATAATTAGGCGTCAGGGAAATGAAAACTACAACCATAGTGATACAATCATTTTAGAAAACTGGTAATATTTCAAACAGTTAAACATATATCACTTAAGATTCTGTGACTCCAATTCTTGGTATTTACTTAAATAAAATTTAAAAATTTGCATGCACATAATTGCATAAGAATAATTATATCAGTGTTATTCAAAACTGGAAATAATTTGAAAGTCTTTCAGCAAAACAGTTAAAAAACTGTGGTACATCCATGTAATGAAATGATATTTAGCAATTAAAAAATAATAAACTAAGTCGGGCTCGGTGACTCAGCCTGTAATCCCGCGCCTTTGGGAGACTGAGATGAGTGGATTGCCTGAGCCCGCGGGTTTGAGACCCGCCTAGGCAACTTGGCGAGACCTCATCTCTACAATAAATAAAAATGAGCCGGGCGAGGTAGCACGTGCCTGTAGTTCCAGCTACTCGGAAGGCTGAGGCGGAAGGATCGCCGGAGCCCAGCAGGCCAAGGCTGCGGTGCCGGGAGCGACCACTGCACTCCAGTCTGGATGACAGAGTGAGACTCCAACTCAAAAAATAAAATAAAATAATAATAATAATAATAATAATAAACTGATACACACATCAACATGTATGCATCTCTTATAATAGTAATGAAAAGATGATATATACAAAACACTGCATATTATATCATCCTATTTAGAGGAAGTTCTAAAACATGCAAACCTAACCTATGGTGAGAGAAATCAGAATAGTGTTTATCTGGGGAAATATAATTAGAATAAGAAGCTCCAGGGTCTCTTGACCTTCTTATATTGAGTGGGTATAAATTACATGTTTGTATATTATATGTGTGAATGTGTATATGTATATATATCTAATATCATAGAATTGTACACTTACAATTTGTTCATTTCACTGTATGTAAATTTAATTTCAATATTGTTTTTAAATGACAAGTTAATTATTTGAGAAAAGATATTTAGGCTGATTAATGCAAGAGAAAATGTGCCCAACATACAAGTATTTTTTTAATCTAGTCACCAAAGCACAGGTGTTGATTTGTCAGTCAACATTGACTGCTAACTAAAATGTACATATACCATGTAACTAAGATCATTTCTGTAAATCTAAGTTATTTATTTGGGAAAACATTTAATTTCTTTTACTCAGGGATTTGAAAAAAACCAGGGAAATTATTGAATAAATTATCTTTAAGATGCCTTATTACACTCTCCTGCATTTGATATCCCCTAAAAGAGATGAGATAATTTGCAGATGTGGCTGTTTCTAGAGGAAATATCAACTATCCACAACTATTTGCAGCACTTAAGTGAAGTATACCTAAGGACTCTTGACACAAAATAATATGACTTAGCATGGCATCAGTAATTTAACAGGACAGGATGCTGAAAACTTAAAGGGGGATATCTTTTGTTTGTCCTGACTAGAATGTCAGCATTCATCTGTTTTAGCTAATCTCAACAAGGAAAAGGATGGGGAGATTTAGATGTCTGCAGCTTTCAGAAATTGCTTCATCTATCTGTTTCCAGGCTAAGTAAATTATTTATCAGTGACTCAGCACATCTCTGATGTTTGAAGGCATATTGCACAGAATAAAATGGGGTTTTATTCATTTCTGAAGTCAGGAAACAAATCCAATTAAAATAAACGATTTTAAAATATTTTCATTTCTGAAAGTTATGAATGTCTTCAATAAAAAAATGGAATGTCTGCATTTTATGAACCATTTTGTACTTAGACTCCAATGTATTTGCTTTTTCACATATTACATGACTATGAAATGTTCATGTGTTGTAAATAAAATCTCAGGAGTTATTAGGATAGAAAATAAAGCAGAATGGAAAAGAACTGAAGCCACGCTTTCTCCTTCCTAACAAAACCTCAATTTTGTTTAGGTATCTATTCCATTTTCAGCTCCACCGGGAGTTCTTGTTTGCCCATGGAATCTGAGCACAGCATTTCTCTTGGTTATTTTACTTGTCCAGGTAGGTCATGTGACCCGAGTTGACATAGAATAAATTATATTCCATGTTTTGGAGAGAAGTTACTCTACTTTGTTTGAGTGAATAAATAAGAAAACAAGTGCCCCTCTTGCCATAGGCATACTTTTGAAAAGAAGTTAATGTTAAGGAGAGCAAAGCAGAGAGATAGAAAACAGAGATGTTGGAAAGTACAGGGATGGATATTATGTTTAGTCATTGAAACACTTGTGCTTTCTTTTTTTTTTTTTTTGAGTTGGAGTCTCACTCTGTCGCCCAGACAGGAGTGCAGTGGCCGCTCCCGGCCACCGCAGCCTCGACCTGCTGGGCTCCGGCGATCCTTCCGCCTCAGCCTTCCCAAGTGGCCGGAATTACAGGCATGCGCTACCACGCCCGGCTGATTTTTTGATTTATTGTAGAGATGAGGTCTCGCTGCCCAGGCGGGTCTCGAACCTGCGGGCTCAGGCAATCCACTCACCTCAGCCTCCCAAAGGCGCGGGATTACAGGCTGAGCCACCGAGCCCGGCTCACTTGTGCTTTCATATTTGAAGTGTGCCCTATTTCTACTCTTTCTGATATGCAAGGAAATGCAATTCCTTATTGGATACAGAATTTAATTCAGTTTTTCTTATAAAAAATTATTCTACACATTATAAAAAGCACTTCATTATATATATATATTCAGGTTTTGCTTCATAGTAAAATATTTTGTTGTTGGACAGAGTTTTAAGCTAAAATTAGGATATTCATAGTGCATGGGTCTTGTCTACATTTCAAGCAACAGAAAAAATGTGAATATATTTTGGCTCATATAATATAATCCAATTCTGAAGGGGTTACCAAACCATCTTCAGGGGTATTAGATAGTAACATTGTTGATAGATCAGTCTCCAAAATTCTCAAAATTATATAAAAACCCCCGCCAGCTGCGGTGGCTCACGCCTATAATCCCAGCACTTTGGGAGGCTGAGGTGAAAGGTTTGCCTGAGCCCACGGGTTTGAGACCAGCTGGGCAACTTGGTGAGACCTCATCTCTGCAATAAATCAAAAAATTAGCCGGGTATGGTGGCGCATGCCTGTAGTTCCAGCTACTTGGAAGGCTAAGGTGGAAGGATTGCCTGAGCCCAGTAGGTCCAGGCTGCAGTGGCTGTCAGCATGCTACTGCACTCCAGCCTGGGTGACAGAGTGAGACTCCAACTCATAAAGCAAAACAAAACGAAATAAAAACAAATAAACAGCAACAAAAAAACAGCTGTTCATACAACCGATAGTTTAAAAAAACTCAACCCTTAGTTCTGAAATAAAGGCTCAAGTATTAAAAGCACTCACAATAAACACAGAGTCAAACTGAACCCAAGAGAATTGGACTAAAGTATAGCAATTTTGAAGGTGTAGAGATTCAAAGAGAAGTAATTTCTATTTTATCTGCTCTCTGACTATTGCATGCTCATAGATACCAATGGCCTTGTTGAAGTGTTCTGTCCATTAGGGAATTATGGTTCAGTTTCATTCCAGAGCATGAGATAGTGGTGAAAATAGAGAAGAGATTATCTTAAGTGTGAGAAGCAGGAAAAAGATGACCTGTACTTAAAGTTCCATCAATACAGAAATAATTTTACAATACAGGCTTAACTTTCACAAGTTAAGAAACTGAAAATCATTGTTAAATAGTAAAGGATTTAGACTATCCTGTAATGATCAGAATACAAGAAAATGGAGAAGAAACAAAATCCTTAAAAAAAAAACATACAATCTGTGACCCATGTAGTAGAATTTCAGGATTATTACAAAAGCCATAAGAAATATACCCTGAGTAATGTTTAAACTACAATAAAACTATGCTTAATTTACAAGCCTGAAGGATGGCTGTGTGACTTAGTTGCAGGTCAGAATTATACATTTTTAAAAATTTAAACTGTATTACTACTTTCAATAAGTAATTTAAACAAGGCTAAGAATGAGTTCACTGGAAGATTTCCTTAAGAAGATAATTGTGTCTGAACACAGTGGCTCATGCCTGTAATCCCAACACTTTGGGAGGTCAAGATAGGAGAATGGCTTGAGGTCAGGAGGTTGAGACTAGCCTGCACAACATAGTGATATCTCGTCTCTACAGGCAAACATCAAAAAAATTAGCCAGTCGTGGTGGTGTGCACCCGTAGTCCCAGATACTTGGGAGGCTGAGGCAGAAGAATTGCCTAAGCCCAGGAGGTTGAGGCTGCAGTGAGCCATAATCCTGTGATCGTGCCACTGCACTCCACCCTGGGCAACAGAGTAAGACCCTTACTCAAAATAATAATAATAATAATAATAATAATTGTGATACATATATAAAGGTAATTTTTAATTGTTATATCTGTTACTCACATGAAAATGTTCAAAATGCTTATAGGTCCTTGAAAACAATTCTCTTTGGGGTGTTAATTATTCTCCTGTAAATATGGCTGCCTTTAGAATCACCTTCTATGAAGATAAAATATGATGTGCAAAGAAGTATGTATTTCACTTGCCCAGTAATTGTTTGGGGTATACTCCTCTTTAATCATAGTCCCTCTGGAGCAAGTGAGACTGTTCCTCACCTTCATGTTCTGTTCAACTAAATAATGCATCTCATGCTCCTGGTCATAATGATGGGTTCAGGTTTGGCATGTGATCTCAGCCCAGCAAAGAGATCAGTCCTTTGGCTGTCCAGAAAGTGGAGGCTTGATCAATGTTTATATACCTAACACTGAAATGTACCCCACATCTTTATAATAATTTTTTTTAAGTGGAGGCTCTTTTGTTTTGGGAGATTACATGCCTCCAGAATCATGCAAACTTGGAATTGTTAAGGTTGTCTTTGTAATTACATGGAGAAGCATCCCCTGACATTTATTTGTATCATGAGCTAACTCTATATCCAAGTCTGTCAATTACATAAGCCATATGTCCCTACACTTCTCCTTAAAAAGTCTAGTTTAAACTTCTATACTGTTGGTAGGAGTGTAAACTAGTACAACTTCTGTGCTAAACAGTGTGGCAATTCCTAAAACATCTAAAAATCGACCTCCCATACAACCCAGCAATCCTTCTGGAAATATACCCAGAGGAACTCAAATCATTCTACAAAAAGATAACTGTGCATGCATGTTTATTGCAGCACTATTCACAATAACAAAAACATGGAACCAACCGTGCTGCCCATCGAAAGTAGACTGGATTTTTTAAACTGTGGTACATATACACAATGGAATATTATGCAGCCATAAATAAGGACAAAATTATTAACTTCACAGCAACGTGGATGCATTTAGAGTCTATAATACTCAGTGATCTATCACAAAAAACAAAGAACTGAGTATCACATGTTCTCACTCATAAGTGGACCCTGAACAATTAAAATAATACTATAAGAAAGGAATTGGCGGGAGGCTGAGGTGAGTGGATTGCCTGATCCTGTGGGTTCGAGACCTGCTTGGGCAACTTGGCGAGACGCCCTCTCTACAATAAGTCAAAAACTTAGCCGGGCGTGGTAGCGCGCGCCTGTAGTTCCAGCTACTTGGAAGGCTGAGGCGGAAGGGTTGCCGGAGCCCAGCAGGTCGAGGCTGCAATGGCCGAGAGCAGCCACTCCAGTCTGGGCGACAGAGTGAGACTCCAATTCAAAAAAAAGGAATTGGCAGTAGTGGGAAACTATCAGGGGAGCAAGGTGGGATTAGCAGTAGTGGAAAACTGCTAGGAGAGGTAGGCACACCTTATCAACAAGGATACCTGTATAATGAACATTTGTATACCTAACCCTGAATTGTACCCCACATCTTGAACATAAAAAAAGTCTAGTTTAATTGTGTTTTTGTCATTTGCCATCCAAAAAGTCCCGCGCCCAATATACTTGGATAACAACCCCCATCCTGTCTAAATATTCACATATGATAAACTTGGAGTATTCACTAAACACATGCCAACATAACACCACACCACTCTGAAAAAACAAACCAATTGATTTAATATCAATCTATATCCATTCACAGAAAAACAAATATAATTTGATAAAAATTAGGAAAAAACATGCAAGTAAGAATACAAAAGACGTAAAAACAATCTGACTTTTTAAGAAAATTATTCTTTTTTTTTCTCCTCTGGAAAATAAATTTAATTTATGACAGCTGTAGGATCTATCTCTGTAGGGACCAGGTAGAGGTGCTTGGGTTTGTGGAGGGATAGAGGGTCTCTGCTCCCTGGGTCTGGACAGACCCCTGCTACTCGACCCGAAAAGCCCTCTGCCCTTCACCACGTCTTTGGTTTCCCATGAGCACGAGGAAGGATGCATTCAGGCATCGTGCACACATGTCAGGTGCCCACCATGTGCCAGCCCGGTTCTATGCACTGGGGACACAACAGTGAAAGACACATAAAAACCCCTGCCCTCCTGGAGCTGACATTCCTTGTGAGGAAGGGCAGACAGGAAACAAGGCAAATAGGTAAAATGCGGAACGTTCTGTGGAGAATACTAAAGTGGAAGGCAGACTCAGAATGGTGGCAGTGGCATCTTGAAGAAAATTATTCTTTAGTAAAACTATCCATATGATTGTTGATTAAAGGGCTTCTACTAGTACTAAAGCGTTTTACATGTGAAGTTTACAATATGAGAGTATTCAGCCTCCTCCTAACTTAATCCTTGGTACATAGTTATGTTGAAAAGACTGCTGAATAAATTAATGTATGAATGAATATGGGTATGAATGAATATGAATGAGGAAAATTACAGGTTTCATTCTGCTCTATCTGTGACCTTTCTGAGCCTATACCCAGAGTGTGCCTGAATGGAATAACACCCTAAAATCTGGAGTACATATATTGTTCTTTGTTATGTATAACAAAGCATAATGCATTGTCACCTGGCCTCTAATCCCCATTAGCTTCGCTTTTCTAGCAGAATAAAACTGACAGATTCCACTGCCTTCTTAACATCTTGAACTTCATAAAGACCGTGAAGTTTTCCAAATAATTTCTGTAGATACCCTTGAAGTGTGGACTGCACATAGTGACTACCTCCCAAAATCTATAGTGTGGAAACCCAGAGATGTGGGGGTTGGTGAAGAGTACCTTTACAATAAAGAAATCTGACACACACTACCTCAACCAGGTGATTAAGTTCAACATCAATAGTGAAAAGACATGTGATCTCATGTACCCTGGGTGTGATATGCTAAAAATGACACTTGCCCTTTGTGCTCTTCCTTCCCAAAACCCAAAACCCCAATCTAATCATGAGAAAGACATCAGACAAACCATAAAGTGAATGAAATTCTACAGAAATCAGTACTCATCCATTTAGGGTTTTTTATTTGTTTGGTACTTTGGTTTGAATTTTAATCCTGATGTGACTGCTTTCCTTGAATTTGGGCAAGCTGGGGCATCCTAAGATTACACATATCACTAGCATATCCACAGTCTCATTAGTTTAAATAATAGGCAGTGGACCTAAGCAGAGACATGTGGTTACCACTGATCCAGAGGGCCTGGAATTAGACACCTTTCATAAAGGCACAAAGACGTAATACAAATAAATGCAGGATGCCTATGCATAATGGAGACACTATTTTATAAATTGACCTTTTCTGTTTTTTTCTGAGTTTAACAATTTATGAATTTATCTAATTCTAAAATCTATATTGTTAAAATTTCTGAGTATATCTCATTTCACAATGATATTTTTTCAGATGACTTGCAATTAAGTACAGAGGATATAAGTAATTTTATTAATGTGTTTTCCCCCTAGTTTAAAGTTATTCCATTGTTAAGGCTGCCTGGACAATTTATAGGTTACAAAAATATGTTTAAAGATTCTTTCATGGAAAAGTGACTGAAATATGTAAAATCAAAGTAAACTTCACCTTCCATCAGAGACTAGGCATGAGGTGTATCCATTCAGAAGAAAAAATTGTTTGGCTTACAGTCACCTGATGAGTTAGAAATGAAAGCTATGTTTCTTGCTTACCTAGGGAATTTCATTTGGGAAACTATATTCCTTTCATTTCTATTCAGTAGCACATCCACTACAAACAGAAACATTTTAATTAGGTAGTCATCCAGTATCTTTATAAAAACACCTTATGTTTCAGATAATATCAAGTGGACATGATAATCAATCCACAGGACATAGAACTATAGCCTAGTAGCAGAATGTTTTTCAAACTCATTGTCAACAGTATTTACCAGGTATGGCAAAAGAGGGTGGGGAAGCAGAAAAGAAACAATAATGACCGAAAAGATCTGTTGGCAAACATTAGTAGACTGCTATTTGAAAAAGACATGTTCTTACCATTAGAAAGAAATGAATTTTAAGTAACCGTGTCATTTGTTTCCCTGTAAATATCTCCAATGATTATATCTTGGGGTTGCTAGCCAACAGGGTCATAGTTGCATTGTTCATGGTAGCATCTACAATGCAGAATATAATAACTTACATTACTAATTTAGAAAGACAATACAAATTGAATTAAGCTGAAATTCTGCTTCTCAGAGTAGTAGTAACCAGGAGGAGGTCTGGTTTGATTTGGGCCAACTGTACTAAGCTCAAGGAGAAGTAAGTAACTAACAATATAATTTTCTTAGACACATTTAGAAGTTACAGATACATTTAAAGATTGAGTTATGATGGGGAAATGAAGTGGAATGAAGATGGGAAAGAAAATAGAATGGCATTGCAATCAATTGTGTATTGGTGTTTACAAACGTTGGCCTGGATGTAGAACTTTCAAAAGCATTGTTAAATTATACCAGGCCAGTCTCCAGAATGGATATGAGCGGTAAAGCAGATGACAAGTTCCAGAATGGTGTTTCCAAAGCATTCATGGCCTTTTCCACCAAATAAGTCAATAGTGTTTGGATATAAAGTTTGTTTTTTCATGGAAATTAAAGATCCTAAGGTAATCTTTTAATCATCTCTCCACCAAGTTGTCAAGGGATAAATAAATTTAAGATTCGAAATTGTCCAGATAATTATCTGTCTGTCAAGTATATTTGAACCCTATCTTTAATGCAATTAAAAGTAGTGTTTTGAAACTCCCAAATGATAAGCATCTACTATGTTTTGTGCTTTGCATTTATTATCTGATTTAATTCTTACTATGTGTCCATAAAATAAAATTTATATTTATTATAATTTCCATTTTACAAATAAGGAAATAGAGATTTTTAATTTGCTCTCAGTTACTTCACTAGCAAGTGGATAACTCAGGACTTGAATTCTGATCTGTCTTACTTCAAAATATTTTAAAACATACATTGTGACATAAAATGGGATACTCCCCAAACTTTTAAAAAATAAAGGAAATAACATTAGCACAACGAAGAGTAGAAAATATGAAACAACAAAAAAGGTAACAAAGCTTCATGAAACTTTTATTTCAGACATGTGTGTATGTTCACAGCATGTGCCTACTGAGTTATAATAAAATTGTATTTTTTACTGTACCACCATTTTAAAAACAGTTTGAAAAATACTGCAGTCTATACTCTTGAATCAAAATGATCTAGGCAATTATAATATGCAAAAAAAATAAAAACCCTAAAATAAAGTGCTATGATTGGCAGATTTGATTTGTAACTTCCTCAGATTTAGAGGCTGTGTAAGCTATTTTTCATTTTCTCCTTCACTAGATATATAAGCAGAGGTCTCTCAAGATGGTTCTCTGGATTCTACAATTCAGAGCTTGATCAACAACTGTGTGGTACTTAAGCATACACAATATTTCATTTGATGACAAACAACTTTGTGAGTTAGAACTTATAAAAATATTAGTGACAAGGACACAATTTAAATACCTTTCCAAATATCACCCAACTACTACAGGACAGAAATAGGAAACAAATATGAACTCTGTGATATCATGTCCCCTTCTCCTCACACTTCCCTTAGCTGGCATATGGTAGGTGCTCCATGTATGCACAGATTTCAGGAAGCTTAAGAAGGTAAATCCTAGCCGGGCTCGGTGGCTCAACCTGTAATCCCGCACCTTGGGAGGCTGAGGTGAATGGATTGCCTGAGCCTGCGGGTTCGAGACCCGCTTGGGCAACTTGGTGAGACCTCATCTCTACAATAAATCAAAAAATTAGCCAGGTGTGGTAACACGCGCCTGTAGTTCCAGCTACTTGGAAGGCTGAGGGGGAAGAATCGCCGGAGCCCAGCAGGTCGAGGCTGCGGTGGCCGGGAGCAGCCACTACACTACAGTCTGGGCGATGGAGTGAGACTCCAAGTCAAAAAAACAAACACACACACACACACACACACACACACACACACACACACACAAAGAAGGTAAGTCCTTGGGGGCATCACTAGTGTAGGTAAGTTACTATGGTTTTTTGTACTCGTATTAAATACATTTCCTTCTTGATTTGACAACATCAGCAAAATAAATTCACATAATCATTCAATTTAGAGATCATTAAGTAACACAGAGTACTGTAGTCTAAAAATTATCAGTTTTTTAGGAATGAAGAGTCTTTTGATGCTTCTGACCTTAGTAGGAATAGGAAGGGTGAGGAATGTAATTGGGGTTGTTTAAATAAGATACTAAATCATGGCCCTAGAAGGTTAATTTAGCAGCATCACATGATAATGAGGAGCTTCAATAGTTTATTGCTCTTTATAAACATTTTCATCTTTTGAGCTATATGAAATATTATTTATAATTAGAAGAATAAGTTGATGTGAATGTTTACTTAATTGGTTTATCTAAGTGTGCATATCTTATCTAAATCTGCATAAAGGGAAATCAACTGTATTGCAACTATTTGGCTATTTACTAACCTAGTCAATTCACTCAGTAGAGGCCATCTGAGAGACAGCAGACAGAACATCTCTAGAAACAGTTTGGTGCATAGTTCAGGGCTAAATATGTTAAAGGCACATAAGTAAAAAGAACTCATATGTACATTTATAGATAAAGTACCTGTTCAACAGTCTCAAATGTAATTAGATATATAAACAAGAAATAACTGTGAAAAAAATACCATAGCCACCATGTTTAGGAAAATACAAGTGAGATAAGAATGAATTACTGTATTTTGAACACTATTTGTGGGAATGTAAATTAGTACAACCATTATGGAAAATAGTGTAGAGGTTTCCCAAGAAACTAAAATTAGAATTACTATATGATCCTGCAATTCCACTTCTGATTATTTATCTTAAAGATTTGAAATCAGTATGTTGAGGAGACGTCTGCACTCCCAAATTTATTCTTGCACTATCCACAATAGCCAAGTCATGGAATCAACCTAAGACTAAGTGTCCGTCAAGATTCTGTCATTTATAACAACATGGATGGAATTGGAAAGCATTGTGCTAAGTGACATAAGCAAGCAAAGAAAGAAAAATGCCACATGTTCTCACTTATGTGTGGAATCTAAAACACATAAAAGCAGAGAGTAGAATGGTGGTTACCAGGAATTGGGGGCTCCAGGAAATGCGGAGATGATAGTCAAAGAAAACCAAGTTTCAGTTAGATAGGAAGGATATCTTTGATTTTTTTTTCTTGAAATAAATCTATTGCAAAACATGGTGAATATAGCTAGTAACTAAGTTCTGTTCATTTCACTATAACTAAAAGAGTAAATTTCTAATGTTTTCATTACGAAAGTTAAATATTTGATGGGATAGATATGTTAATTAGCTCAATTTAATCTTTCCACATTGTATTAAAAAATTATAGCACTAATTTGTACCCCATAAATATACACAACTATAATTTGTCAATAAAATTAAAATATTTCTTTAAAAAGAATTAAAAAACTGTATTCAGTCATAACTCAAATTCTCAAGTGCTTTTGAGATGGCTTTTCTGAGAATACTAATATAACATTTAGCTACTACCAGCTTCATTTCTATTTCTAGGAGCCAGTTACCAGGAGATGGAATGCTATTGGGTTATTTTTGTCAAAAATCCAGGTGTTTCAGATGTCAGTATTCACTGGCAGTACATGAGCTTTATGAGATTAAAGGGTTGGGAAATTATGTCTCTGTGTTATATACAAAGTCATGTCACAGAATTATTTATCCATCACAAAGCAGCTCAAAATGCAGCTGTAATATAGGTACTATGACTGGGTTTAGCATTAGAAATTCACATTGAAATAAAAAGTTAGAATGTACTAGCTGGATAACCTTAAACTTACTTAGAATTCAGCTTCTTTCCCTTAAAATGGCAATTGATAATTACTTTTTACATAATATTGCAACAGTGATTTGAGGTTGAATCATATAAAATGGCTGATATTTAGTCATTTTTATTTACAAAATAATTTCATTTAGATCAACCTAATAACTATAGCTACACACTTATTGAATCCTTCTTTGTTATAAGCATTTTGCTATGTTTTACATGTTATAGCGCAGTAATAGCTTCTTTTTTTACCCCTCCCTGTATCTGTGCTTTTGCAATATACATTTTTAGTGCTCTCCCATCATGAGTGGGCTGGCCTGCCTTGTCCCTTGAGTCTGGACTCAACAACTTGATTTATTTTGGGCAATGGGATGTCAGCATATGTACATAAGCAGAGGCTTGAAATGAAGTTGTGCAAAGGGGCTTACTCTTTTGTGCCATGAGAATATTTCCAGGATAAACTGCTGGAGAATGAACCACAGAGATAAGGACACTAAGTCAACAGAACAAAAGACATCCAGCCAACTCCCAGTGTTAATGAGACCAAGCATGATTAGCACAGCCAACCTTGAACCAACCCTAAGCTGTACACTTATAGTTTCATTTCAGTCACACAACAAATCTATAGGCACTATTATCAACCCCATTGGACAAAAAGACACTAAGACCCAAAGAAAGTTCAGTAAACTGCCCTGGGTCACATTACCAGACAGTAAATGACAGAGGTTGGGTTTGAAATTAGGGATCCTAGTTCCAGAGGCCATATTCTAACCAGCACAACTGAATGGCTTTGTTCTTGTGAAGATGAAATGAGATTATTTTTTGGAAGTGCTTTGTCAATGTTAAAGCACACTAAAAATATAAGACGTTATTATGAGGCTGCAACTCTTTTTCAAAGATGCTGTAAAATTCCAGCTACGTTTTTTGTCTCATAAAAAAAGAAACCCCAGGCAAGCACTAGATGATTAAAAATGCACTGTTCTTTGATATTCCAGTTACATAGGGAAAACTGATAAATGGCAAAATTTAACATGCCACCTTCCTTCCGAATCAGTGATAAACCGCTACTATTTGCTAGGCAACTACCAAGTAAACAGAAAAATAAAGCCACGGTTTTCTTGGCAAGTGTCATTAAAAATAGATTAAGTTTACAGTAAATGTAATCTGTGGCATAGATCATACAGACAAAAAACCTGAAGGGGAAATGAAGGCATTAATAAGATATTTCTTAATTTTATGAAGCGTTACACACATCAGGCCACTGAACCAAAATAACCTCGGGGAATAGCAATGAAACAGGGCATTTATTCCTCAGCTTCAAGGAGGCATGCAAATACAAATGGTGCAAAACAAAAAGCTGATTATGCCTTGAAATTGGAATAAACATAAAAAAGAAAAGTTGGAGACGCTAATAGGCATTAAGTTTATGAGGTGTGACTTTATTTACATGAAATATTCTCTTTGGGCATAAAATTGTAAAATTCCATTCAGTTTTTTATTTTTCCTCTTTTGAAATCTTCTAAAGTTATTATTCCTGAAAAACTTAAAACTAGAATGCTGCACTGAGTGAAATGAGCATGACCCTGGTGAAGCACAGAACCTAAGCTGAGCAGGGTATGACAGAAAAGAGACTTCTTTATTTTTTTTATTTTTTAGAAAGTTTGAATATTTTATTTGATTTTTTAATACATATTTTTTATTTTAAAATTATGTGGTACAGTTAAGGGTTAGGTATACAAATATGCATTGTGCAGGTATCCCGGGGACTTCTTTATTTAGAAGGATTTTGTGTGAAGTATCCTTTTAAAGAATAATAATAATAATAATGAAACACAGAAATGACACTGTTTAAAAGGGAGAAAAAAGGGAACTTGAAAAAAGAGAAGAAAAAAGAACACAAAAATGGATTTGATTAAATAGGTGAAAAAAAGTTCTGCTTTGGAATGCAGAATGAAGACTTAAATGGTTCATACACAACCTGTTGTTTCATAAATGTTTCCAAACTCCCAGGTTTGATTGAACTGAGTCTTATTTTAGTCATTGGCTTCTCTGATAATTATTACCAAATTTTCTCTGTCCTTTGAATAAAAAGGAAATTTGGGGAGAAAGAGAACAGGCAGAAGAGCTTTGCTTTGGAGTGTTTTTATATTCTCTAGTATTTAGCTTTGAACACAAACCATTCACTCATTCATTCTTCCACTTACTAACTTAGCAAACAACTACTGAGTGAAATGATCACTCCTCACTTTGGGTTGGCATATACAAGCTCTACAAGAACAGATCCTACTAGATTAGATTTGGATAGCACTTTTCTTTTCTGACTGCTGCACCTTAGTAACATCCCATCATCTGTTTCATTTGGAATTATGTGACACCTTGTCTCCCCACACTATACTTGACCAGATGATGCAGCTTTGGATTGTTCCTGCTGAACTTGACCTAAATGTCATTGCTCCATTGTCCTAGCCTGTCAATATCTTTGAATACTGAGACTATAATCCTCGATAGTGTTTACAAATTCTTATGTATCTTTTTAAACAAGCTCTGGCAAGTTTTATTAAAGAACAATTCTGCATGGTTTACTTTTCACCAGTCTGTTCTGGCATGTTTTTAATGATATCAGAATCACCTGAGTCAATGATAGCCAGTGACGTACTCTGTAGTATTTTCTGCATGCTGTGTCCAGTTCAATATTATCGCCACTGCAGTGATGGATACAAGTTTCGGCCAACATAGCAGAGGGTTCTGTTTCAGATTTCCTCAAAGCCAGGCAGTTGATAGTGAGGATGACCAATTTTGCTTTGCTTTGTCTCATCATCTTCATATTCTGCTTGTATCCCAGCACATACTTTCCACTTTTGATAATGAGTTGGAGCCTAGAATTGATCAACTCCAGCAAATTTTTCATCTTCTTTGCAGCCATCATCTTGCTGCCTTAGGTGCAGGATGGCCTCCAACCAAGAGCAACTGCCAAGATGGCCTCTTATGTATTCTTAAAAGTCATTGAAAAAAAATTTCAACAGGTCAGATAACTAAAATTTTAAAAATAAAACAAACCGGAAAGAAGTTGGTACTCTATTACATAGCTACTGGGTATGCAAATTGATACTACCTGCTGGAAAGCTACTTCGAAATACATTAAGTATCTCAGCAAGATGGCAATGAAACCAATGGGAGTGTGAGAGTCTCTGTAAGGGCAAGTGTCCATAAAGACAGTCTGTGTGCATGGGGTGGACAGGTGGGTGAGCAAAAGTCCGTCTGAGGGGAGATTTGGGATCAAGCACCCAGGGCTCCCCTCTAGAGGTGGTTGCAACCCACCACTGCGCTGAGATCAGAGCCGCAGATGAGCAGGATCATCTGCCATTCTCAGGGGTCTCTCAGGTGGAGGCAGCAGAGATCAGCTGCTCCTCAGCTCCTGGCACCTGGTCTACACCATCTACAATAAACCCACAGTCAACATATCGCTAAATGAACAGAAATTGAAAGCATTTCCCCTGAAAACTGGAACAAAATGACGCTGCTCACTTTCACCCCTCCTGTTCAACATAGTGTTGGAAGTCCTAGCTAGAGAAATCAGGCAAGAGAAGGAAATCAGCGGTATCCAAATAGGAAACGAGAACGTCAAGTTATCCCTCCTTGCTGATGATATTATCCTATACCTCGAAAATCCAAGAAAATCTGTCAAAAACCTCCTTGCATTGATAAAGGACTTTGGCAAATCTCAATGTACAAAATCAATATGCAAAAGACAGTTGTATTCTTATACATCAACAATAAATAGGTAGAGAACCAAATAAAAAGCACAATCTCATTCACAGTAGCCATCAAAAAAATCTTCCTAACCAGAGAAGTGAAAGACCTTTACAATGAAAACCACAAAACACTGCTCAAAGAAATCAAAGATGACACAAGCAAATGGAAAAATACTCCATGCGCATGGAAGCCTCAACATTGTTAAGAAGTCTATACTACAAAGACCATCTACATAATCAACGCAATACCCATTAAAATACCACATCATTCTTCTCAGACCTAGAAACGACAATACAGAAATTCATATGGAAATATAAAAGACCACAAATAGCCAAAACCATTCTCATCAAAAGATACAAAGTGGGAAGTATCACCCTTCAAGACTTTAAACTTTATTATAAGGCTACAATAATCAAAACAGTCTGGTATTGGTACAAGAACAGGCATAAAGACCAATGGAAAAGGATAAAGTTTCCAGAAACAAAACCTCAATTTCTCAACCAACTAATCTTTGACAAAGCCTCCAACAACCACCACTGGGGAAAGGAGAACTTATTTGGTAAATGGTACTGGGAAAACTAGCTGACCACATGCAGAAGATTAAAACAAGATCCCTACCTATCACCACACACAAAAATCAACTCTGAGTGGATCAAAGACCTAAACGCAAAACCTCAAACTATAAGAAATGTAGAAAATGCAGGAGATACCCTTATGGAAATTGGAACTGGAAACCAATTCCTTATCAAAACCCCAAATGCCCATGCCATAAGAGATAAGATTGACAAATGGAACCTCATCAAACTGGAAAGCTTCTGCAAAGCAAAAGAAACCATCAAGAGAGTGGGGAGACACCCCACAGAATAGGAAAAAGTATTTGTCAACTGTGTATCTGACAAAGGCCCAACATCCAGGATCTACAAGGAACTCAAACGTGACAAAAAGAGAAAAAAAAAACAGCCCTATTAAGAAGTGGGCAAGCTGGGCTCGGTGGCTCATCCTATAATCCTGTGCTTTGGGAGGCTGAGGTGAGTGGATTGCCTGAGCCCGCGGGTTCGAGACTCACCTGGGCAACTTGGCGAGACCTCATCTCTACAATAAATCAAAAAATTAGCCAGGGTGGTAGCGGCGCCTGTACTTCCAGCTACTTGGAAGGCTGAGGTGGAAGGATCGCCGGAGCCCAGTGGGTCGAGGCTGCGGTGGCTGGGAGCGGCCACTGCACTCCAGTCTGGGCGACAGAGTGAGACTCCAACTCAAAAAAAAGAAGTTGGCAAAAAATATGAATAGACAGTTCTCAAAAGAAGACATACGACCAGCCAACAGATACATGAAAAATGCTCAGCCTCACTAATCATCAAAGAAATGCAAATTAAAGCCACTCTATGATACTACCTAACTCCAGTCAGGATGGCCATCATCAATAACTCAAAAAACAACAGATGCTGGAGTGGATGTGGGGAAAAGCGAACACTTATACGCTGGTGATGGGAGTGTAAACTAGTGCAACCTCTGTGGAAAACGTTTGGCGATTCCTAAAAGATCTAAAAATCAACCTTTCATATGACCTAGCAATCTCTCTTCTGGAAGGAACTCAAATCACTCTATAAAAAAGATACCTGCACACACGTTTATTGCAGCATTATTCACAATAGCAAAAACATGGAACCCATCGTGCTGCCCATCAAAAGTGGACTGGATAAAAAAATGTGGTACTTACACATGATGGAATATTACACAGCCATAAAGGACAAAATTATGAACTTGGCAGCAACTTGGATGGATTTAGTGTCTATAATATTCTTTGATCTATCACAGAAACAAAGAACTAAGTAACACATATTCTCACTCATAAGCACTCCCTGAACAATTATCATGATACTATAAAAAAGAGATTGGCAGTAGAGGGAAATTGCCAGGGGAGGGGAGTACACACTTCATCAATAAGGGTACCTGATCTCATACCAGGCAAAGTGGGGACCAAAGTGAGACCCAAACTTTACCTGTATAATGGCCATTTGTGTATCAAAACCTGAATTGTACCCCAAATCCTTAAAATAAAAACAATAAAATAATAAAATGAACTACTATAAGCATCATGTAAAAAATATGTTAAGTTGAACATATAGATTCTCTATTACTCATTGATCATATTTCCAGTTATAAATATGCAACAGAACTATGCCTACAGTTTTATCAAGGGACCTGTGCAATAATAATAACATAAATATTTTAATATTTATGAGAACAACCTATATTTCTAACCACAGTAGAATGGATAAATAGTGGCATCTTCATATAATAGAAAGCTATACAGCAATGAGAATGACTGAACTACAGCTATATGCAGAAATATGGATAAAGCTCAATAATATAATGTTGAGCAAAATAAGACAGACACAAAATAAATAGTGCATGAGTCCATTTTCCTTAGTTCAAAAAACTAGACTAAATAAAACTGATATACATGAATAGCTGCATAATCAAACTATTTTCAAAGGGGGGACAAGGAAATGAATATTTCTGGGGTAGATGAAAAATGGAAGAACAGTGATGAGATGAGCATGAGAGGGCTTCAAGGTGCTGGCAATTTCTGTCTCTTGATCTTAATTATGGTTGTATGACTGTTCACTCTGTGATAATCAGTGAGCTTTACATATATATTTGTACACTTTTGTGTATGTGTTTTATTTTACAATAAAGATTTTTTACAAAACACTGATCAGACTGTCAGGCAGGGAATCACCCATTCTGATTGTCTTCTGGCTCATCTCCTGTCCTTATCCTGCACTACTATTAAACATTATACGTTTTTAAATGATTGCTTTTATATAAAACAGATCTTCCAAATAAACTACTTAAAGTCTTTATCTCATGCTTGTTATCATTATTACTTTGTAAATAAATGACATATTAGCTTGAAATTGCTAGTCTTAAATATATTTCAAAAGATACACAGATAAGTCTCCTAAAGTATAAGGCATTGAAAAATAATGACTAAGATATATAAGACAATTGATTCTTTTTAAATCTCAGCTAATTTAATTGTAGGAGGTAGTTTTGAGGTGAAAGTCCTACAATCACTTAAAAATAAGTAATAACTGTATTTCGTCAATTCTAAAACATATTTTTTCACATCTCTTAAATCAGGGTGCATTTTATAATCAATAATATGCTTAATTTCTGTCAGCCTGGACTGAAGTCAAAGTCTTCCAGAGAAAATGTTCACTTACTCTTGCCAGCCAACTTCAGGCACTACCCACCTGAGACCACTTTAAATTAAAATCTCTAGCCGGGCTCGGTGGCTCAGCCTGTAATCCCGTGCCTTTGGGAGGCTGAGGTGAGTGGATTGCCTGAGCCCGCGGGTTCGAGACCCGCCTGGGCAGCAAGACCTCATCTCTAAAATAAATCAAAAAATCAGCCGGGTGTGGTAGCGCATGCCTGTAATTCCGGCAACTTGGAAGGCTGAGGCGGAAGGATCGCCAGAGCACAGCAAGTCGAGGCTGCGGTGGCCGGGAGCGGCCACTGCACTCCTGTCTGGGCGACAGAGTGAGACTCCAACTCAAAAAAAGCAACAACAAAAAATAATAATAAATAAAATAAAATCTCTGCGTGAGGTGTTTTGGACCACATTGTAGTGTGAATTCAGGCCTCGAACCTGAGAACTGACTAGTTGTTCAAATTCTCCACCCAGTGCCAAAACTGAGATATTAAAGTTTCCTTGTTATTTTTTTTCTGTGGACAGTCTATGGGGTCACATAGTCTTACGCTGAAGATACAGTCTTTGGTGTTCCTGTTTGATTCGTATAATTCTTATTAGACCACCTCTCCATGAAATCTTGGTTGTGATTTTTCTTCTTAACACATACAATCTTACAATCAGTGGAGCCTTAGATAATACAGAATACAGGTTACAGGTAATTACAGATTTACTGTTTTTCTTTTTTCAAAAGAAAATAGCCTACAATTGGACAGATATTTCAGGTAGATTTTTGCATGTATTATTGTGTGTAGTCATGCATTAAATTTGGTTGAACTCTTGCTACATACTCCATAGTGTTAGTAAAAGTATGAGGTTTCAATAAAATTAGTGAAATTACTTTAAGAACGGTAAGTCATTCCACAATATAATGAAAAATTATATGTTCCCAACTTGAATTCAAAGATCCTAGACATCTGAGACTATATCTTTAGTGATATCTTGCTGCTTTGTACAGTATTTGGCCCTTATTAACAATGCAATAAAACTTGGTGAGTGGTTAGAGGACTGAAAAATGGACATATGAATTACAATTTTAAGAAGTAAACAAACTTCTGTAAATTGGTGTGTGTGCGCGCAAGCGTGTGTGCGTGCGCGTGCGCACATGCATCCAAATGCAAAAGTAAGGTAAACATCAGGACACAAAAGCAAAGACAGCTACTGAGTTGTCTTCATTATGAAAATGTTTGGCCTTGCCAAGATTTGATATTATGGAAGAGTGCTTGGGAGGAGATTGGGAATCCTATCTACAATGCTTGCTCCAACAGATTCAATTCACAACTTTAGCAGGTAATAAAAGAAGCTGCTGGACCATGTAAGGGATTGCCCAGGCATAGCTAGGTGCATTGACCATTTTATGTATTAATGCCAATCTCAAATAAATCACTTTTCTGGTCTGCTGTGGAAGGAAAGAGGATATTTCTGTCAATAAGTGAATGGAGGATTACTGACTTGCTGACCTTTCCTGACTGTGATAAAAGATGACTTCTTTCCTTTCAGCAATACTTCAAAAAATGGAAATTGCTCTTTTAAACATACGATGTGAGAATGAAGTAGGAAGCCAACTATTATTCCATAAATAGATGGTGGCAGAGGGCATCCCTTGGGAAAGAGAGAATTCTCATTAGGGATATTTTTCTGAGAACTGTCAGTATGCATGTATTTGCATTTAAAGACTGTGGAGAAAGGAGGAAGTTAATCTTGACCGAATGTATTTTTAAGACTCTATTCTTATTCTTCCAGCACTTAAATAAAGTGTATAAAGCATTCCTAAATGTCTCATACTATGTTTGTTATGTGAATTCTTGTGTCATATTTCTGATGGAGGAGTCAGGAATGCAAAATGATTTTGCCCTGCATTGTTGGATTCAAATAAGAATGGAAAACAACAAAGTATGTATTTTGCCTTGATCCAAGAAATGTGAGAGTTAGCTGGTATTTCAAAAACAAATGGTTTTTGCTGCTTAGGCCATAGGAAAAGGGGATGTGCTAAAGGATTGAAGTTTTCCTTACGTGTCCAAGAGTCTTTTGAAGGCCTGAGAAATATAAACAAATAGGAAAATTATGATGTATTTAGTAATATCAAATACTGAAAAAATTGTATGGTCTATAGGAAGTTCTTCTTCTATCAATGAAGTCTTTTGGGGACCTTCCTTTTGTCTCATGTTTTGAGCATATGTGGCCTTTCTACAACTTGAAGATAATGTTCACAAAAAAATCCAGGATGGTGTATTATACCAGTGGATGTTTCTGGTGGTGAATCCATTTGTCTTAAGGCCCTGGGGCCTTCTGGTGCCATACAGAAACACAGAAAAATGTCCATCAGAGCTGAGATTCTCCTCTAGCAAGAGAACTTTGTTTTTTGGAATTAAATAGAAGAAAGAGAAAAAAAAAAACAAAACTCTCAAATTGGATGCTTTACTTAGGCCCTGGATAAAAGTTGTAGAGATGTAAGATAATTTGATTCCCTATAATACATTGTGATTAGACCTAAGAAAATCAGTCTACCACATCATTTAAACACCTGAACATTTTTTTTTTTTTTGCTTCATTGCAAGAAAAAAACCCCATTCTTCCTTCTGAAGATGTTTATCCATGTCATAGGTACACCTGAGATTAAAATACATATCACACCAATGGATTTTCATGAACAAGTCATGATCTGCCTTTAGAACATGATAGGAAGAAGGGGCCATTTTTGCTTCCCTTCTCTTGTTTAATCCTAGGCTGAGTTGGGAACACAAATGTGCAGATTAGGTCCTGATCTTAAGTTCAGTTGTCTATATTTGTGTATAATTATGTATTCATATTGTAACTATTATGTTGACTTGCTTAAGCAGTCATATAGGTCAAGTCTCCAGAGGAGTTGGATGAGTAGAGTTCTTTCCACAGTCAATTAATAGTCCACTTCCACTTGCTTGATTACCTGAGCCCAAAGCAGCACTAGAGTCAAGGCTATAGAAACCCCAGTTGATAGTGTTATGTGTATGAGGCGTTACTCTGAAATCCTCAAGTGCAGTCTTACAAAGAAATGAGCAAAGCCAACAAAATTAGAATTTTTGGAGAACACATTTAAGTAGTGCTCTCTTATGGGCCAATGCAGATGTATCCTAAAGGTAAGATGGGGAGAAACTACCATGAATTCAGAGATTCTAGGACAGTTTTTATGCCATTTCATAATTGTTGTTCTCCTCTTAGCACATGACATCGATCCTGAGAAAAATAAACACACAAAATGGAGAGTTAACACTAAAATGTTTTTACTTCTATTTTACTGTGAATGAGACATCTGGGATCAATTTTTGATGGGGAAATATAGTGTTGGGCACCCCAGGGTGGGATATGAAGTTTGAAAAAAAAAAAACACAAGTCTTCATGTACCTTTCAATACTTTATTTTAGAGCGTTAACACAATTTGAATATTGAATCCTTTAACAAAGGGGTCTTTGTCAAGGTTTTCTTGTGTCCAACTAAAACTGGTTTAATCAAAACAAAAATTAATGAAAGGACACAGGAGTATTTCATGGAAAATAAGGCAGATTGATCTCACTAGGAACTGAGGCCACCCATTCTTTCATTCTCTCTGGGTCTTACACTGATTCTCATGACTACTTTTCTCTGCATTATCTCATTCCTGCAGTCTCTTCAGTTTGTTTTCTCTGCATCTCTGCACACATCCCAAAGCACCATAGTTTATGCATTTTATTGCTAGCTACATACAGAGATCAATTCCAAATTAATGGACAAGAGAAACAGAGGGAGCTAGCTTAAAGTAGGAAGCATCATATCTAATCACTTCTGGCCGGGGGTCTAGGACTATATAGTACAAGTACGGCTGCCTGCCAAATCCTCTACTGTCCTCCTAGAAATCATTATGGGTGGAGCATAAACCCTAAAGCTAATCAATTACATCAACCAGTCAGGTAGTATGCAATTATGACTAAAGTGCAACACTTGGAAGATCCAACTGTTTGTCTCCTTTTCCTACAAATAATTTCCCCCAATCCTTACTCTGACTTCAACTTTTTATTTCCATGTTATAAACAATTCTAAAAATGTTCCCATAAAAATACTACACAAATTAAAGTTTATAAATTATGAAATTTATATATATTTATATTTAGATCAAAGCCAGCCTAACTTTGGGAAAATGGCATATTACATGTATCTTCTCTATACAAACAGCACAATAGTCAAACAAGCCGAGTTAAAGTCAAACAGTGCTTTTGAATGATCATAAAAAGGCTTCATTGGTGTCTCATATTTCAGAGCATTTCTGATTCAAAGATGTCAGGAAATCAATGGCAGTAGTAGGTTGCTGTGTTTTGGATCATACTTTAACTTCCCAAAGCTCAAATGCTTGGTTAAATATGTACTGATGTTTCTTGACTGTCTGAGACATATAGGGAAATACTTTTATCCAAGCCTGAACAATGGAGGAAAGCAACTCAAAGTATTCCATGTCTTGAAAGTTGGCTGGATAGCCAGGCGTGGTAGTGCATGCCTGTAGTTCCAGCTACTCGGAAGGCTGAGGCGGGGAGCCCAGCAGTCGAGGCTGCGGTGGCTGGGAGTGACCCCTGCACTCCAGTCTGCACGACAGAGTGAGACTCCAACTCAAAAAAAAAAAAAAAGTTGGCTGGAAAGATATGTGCTAAATATTGAGGATTGCAAAGATAAAGATTCTGAGCAATGCATTTTTCCAAAATTCCTCATTAAGAAGTGGTTAACATTAACATCTTCAGAGAATATAACTGGAAATTATTTGTAAAACATACCTCCAGAAGGATTTCTATATTGTCAAATTTATGTTAATATGTTCCAATGGTAAACAGTATTCATAGTTAGAAGTCAAATGAGAAACATGCCTTTCATGTTAAATGTTTTACAACATACTTTGCCCCTTTCACACATACTACATGCCTCAAATAATCAACACAACTGTAAAACCTAGATAATGTGTGAGAAACACCTACGAGTTAAAAATAGGAAAACTTGTGCTTGATGTCAGAAGTTGTCATATTACCGCTGAGCAGTGATATAGACAAAGTGGGTCCTAATCTCCAAAAATGACTTTATACTACAGAAATTTACCTGGAAGAGGTTGCCAAGCATGGCAACATTATCTACCTTTTTAGTTAATATACAGTAGCAAAGACTAGTAAAGCAGTGTTTCTTCTTCATTTAATCCTTAACAATTTAACTCTTCATTCGTAAGAATCTTAAACGTCTCCTGTTCTGGTTTAAAACAATGTTTTTGATGTCTTTCATGTGAACCATATTTTTATTAAAAATGAGGTAGACTGTGCAGAGGATTGGCATCCATTTATTTTCCCTTTATGATGGTAAGTTAAAAGTGAGGAGAAGCCTCTAATACCATCATCTCATATATGTAATATTTTAACTCTATGCCTGATTGCCTCTCGTCTACAGTATAAGCAATTCAGGTCACCCATAGACACATCCTGATCCACGTAAAAAATAAGCATACATATGTAATTATTCTTTAGATACAAAATCGTCATTATTTCTTGTCACATGCAAAGATTGAAGTATTTAGGATTTCTGGTGGTTTGATGACATGATTTTCCAGTACTTGTTCCAAGCTTCTTTTATAATCATTATTTCTATGAAGTCATTCAACTTGGAAATAATTGCTTGCCAAAACTGAGTTTCTCTGGTGAACCACTCAACACAGCTTTAGTTTTACAAAGAACACCATTCTTTGTGTGCTGTTAATCTTGGCTTAGGAACACCACATATTATCCTTCCCATTTGAACAGTTCAGTTCCTGTTCTCTTAGTTATACTTTGGAACCATTAAACTTCTAGAATATAAACGTGAGTCACCTAGCTAGTGAATCTGAAAACAGATTTCCCAAGTATAGATACATGGACCCTCAGCCTAGGGCAACATTCACTAGTCATTACAAATGTGAGGACTTGCAACAGCCCCCAAACTTACCTTATATAGGAAAAACCATTGGCATTTTATTATATAGACTTTATTTAGTCTCATTTCAAAACTTAATTTGCTATGATACCATGTCCAAATACTTGACATAGAAGTTATTCAAATAAATTAGTGCCTCCTGTGAAAATACTCCTAAACACTTAATTTTAATTATTTGCTTTTAATCTTATCTCATTTAATACCACTGCTAAAAAGCTATTAACCCAGTCATATGAAAATTTGAGCAATAAATTAATAATTTAGGTATTTAGCGGCTTAGTCTACAGAATACAAAATAATTTCACTATCAACTTATTTTCTAACCAAAGTGACTTAAAACCCATCAAAATGGAATACTGTGTTGACATAATATGAGCCTGACTTCATAAATCAAACTGCTAACAGGCCACATGGTCATTATGGAAAAGTAAATTGAAATTGCTTTTCTATGTTCACAATGAAACCTCTGAAGGCAAAGGACTTTTCCTTGTCAAATCCTAGTGAAACTATGTCTCCATGTCTTCCAAATTCAGAGAAACTGGGTCATGGATAATTACCAGGCAAGCCATGTTCGTAAAGGTGATTTGCTCATGAGAATTCTGAATAAAAATGAAAGCACTTATATTGAAAATATAATACATCAAATGAATGCTGTTACTCCATCAAACTGGAGTAAGGCCACTGAAAAGGAAAATTTCTAAAATGATAGAAAAACTGTGAAAATGTTATAACATAAATTAGGCATATTTCAAAAGGGTGATATTAAACATATCAGAGGTTTACAGGTGATTTACAGTATTTTAGCAAAAAAATACTGTGAATCTCTCAAAATTTGAAGTTTCATGAGACATGAAAATGTCTTTATGATGAATATTCAAACAAATTTTATCAACACACAAAAGTCTGGTCAATTGCCTATGGTTCTACTTATATCTTCAAGCAAACTTTCTGGCATACATATAAGTAAATTTTATTGCATGTCTAATTTAAATTGCTTTTCAAATACACTCACCATTATTTATACACATCAAAGTGTAATGATGAATTTTGACTTCAATCAATTTCTTCATACACACACATGCACACTGAATAGAGTGTCTAATTAAAAAAGAGACAATACACACGCAAACCTACTTTAACATACTCTGCAACTGAAAACTACACAAAAACTAAAATACAATATCAAACCATTTCACTACTTGTTTCTGTGTGATTAGAGTATAAAAATGGTAGCCTACACACTACATCTCCTTTGTGTACATTTTAAAACAGAAAGTTAAATAGGATTCCTTTTATAACTGATATAACTCAGCTGTAGACAATAGAAGGATATTGGAAGACAATTTATAATAAAAAATTTTTAAATATTTTCTTTTCTTTTTTTAGTTTTTTTTGGGGGAGGGAAGAAGGGGGGGGAGAAAGAGACTGGACCCCTATCTAGTGCAGAAGCCCAAAATTTTCTAAACAAAATGAACATGTCATATAATGCTGAGTTTTCTAAATAATATATATTTTAAAGGAGAAAATGGAATGAAGAATGTTATTTAGAAGCGTTAACTAAAGGGTTTACATAGTGGAAATAATATAAAGTCAAACAACACCAGTGAAACCACTTTTATTTTAATTTTTTCCACATAGATAAACTTCATGTCAACTACAAAAATTATGAAATGAAGAACTGATCGTGAAACTGCAAACTCAAATCACTGGAGTGATAAACAGGTTTTCTCTCAAATGACTGTTAGGAAAAAATAACCAGGATACCATGAATTCATATTTAAGTAGTAAACAGGTCATATATTTTAAAATAATAAATACAGAATAGCAGTAGAGAAACTAATAGCATAAACAGCATGAAGTATATTTTATTTTTTAAGACAGATGAAATTTCTAGGCACAGTTTTAGGCATTAAAGAGGACACAGAGGCATAGGTTAGTGTGCGCTGCTCTGTACAAAAATACAGTCTGAATAAATTACATTGCTAGCCATACAATTAGACATCACTTACCAGTCAGTTCATTGCATGTTTAATAATATACAGGTACATGCTAATCCATATATATCATTTATGTTTCAAACACATAGGTCTCTCTATATTTATGTCTTTAAAATTTACATGTTGAAATTACAAAAAGCTAAATAGTTGTGCAAGAAATCCAAATAACTAGCCCTGCTGAATATGCTATATGTGTGTGAGTATATACATATTTCTAAGATAAACAATGGGTTTGTGGTTAACAATTTTGCTTAAGAAAACATCAAACAAACCTAAAGCTGCAAAGACAATGTTAATGTAGGAGAAAATTTCACTATGTTTATTCTGACAGACAAAATTGTATTTTGGATGTACTGCAACAGTTTTCATGTTGTACTGAACTTGTTAATAATGAAACACTTCCAAAAATTAATAATGGTAGAAATATAGCATAGGGCTCTTCACTGGGAAGGGGGAAAAGTTACATAAGAAATCTACTTTTCAGTAAACTTCAAATATGTGTTCTTTAACCTATAACATATTTTATGTCACTTTCCAGCTTGTCATATTGACAGAGAATAAAAACTTGGTAAGACTTGAGACATGATATTGTTTTAACAGCACACTGCATCCTCTACTAGGACCAAGAAAAGTGCCTCACTGATGTAAGCACCAAAGTACAGTTCTTCCATTATTTGGGTATAAAGACATCTTCTCACAATAGAGGGTGTTTAGCTGCTGAATTCCCTATCCAAATATCGTATTTCTCATGCTGCTCTGACAATACACAATTAACTGCAAGACAGTCTGCCCCAGATTTTACTATTTCTCAAGAAAATTGCTTTAAAAAATTCTATAATACTAATGTCTTTCTGGGATATTTCCACTCATAGTTTCTTATGATTCTTTATAAATCATAGACTTTTGTAAAGATTTCTATGATGTATTTAATCACTTTTGTCTATCATTGCTAAAATAAGTCTCATACTTCATATTTGTGAGTCTATATAAAATTCTTAACATAAGTGGGGTTTTTTAGCATTTGAATAATAAAATAGTTTTAATATTTATTTATTTATTGGCTATTGTTTTTGGCAACCATTCTTAAGACAAGCTGAAAGCAGAACTCTGCTTTGGGAAGTAAAGCGAATTATTAATGCTACTGATATGTCCTGCTCTTAACAGATTTTGCAATACAGTAACACATAGGTCCATTTTAAATTAACTTTCTAATGCTTCTTTCTGCAAGAGGGCCAAAACCAGAACATACTGCTTTATTGTCTTTGTTAACAAAAATAATTATTTATAACTTTTATATTAGAACTGTATATTTGATATAAAAATATGTTTATAATTAAAACTATCCAAATTTGTATATTTAACAGAATTAACACAAGTTTGCAGTGTGAGATTAGTTGCAAACTTATTCCCTATTATTGGTATTTCTTTCCATTTGAACAGTCAGTAAGTGATTCCCTTAACATAAACCCATCGTAATTGTGTGCACAAATCAGTTAGCCAATCAGTTAACTTCAGAGGACCAGGTGACAATCAGATGACTTCTACTCCTCTACTGAGACATTTAGACATTTATATAAATCTATCACTATTCCTTTTTATTTTTAAAAAGAAGACATTTAAAATACTTGCAAAAAATAGCAGCCTTCTATTTTAATGACTTTTACACAAAATGATCATCCTAATTGCTACTCTCTTTTGAACTATAGTGCTTACAGTAGAATCATTAATTTTCAGATTAACACCATTTCAATTTTTCTTCTTAGGCAATTCTATTAACACTTTCCAGTGAAACAGTAGCAAACATAGAGAAAAAGCTTTAAGGTACCATACATTAGTATGGTAAATAAGTGTGAATACCAATCTAAGCCTCTTAATAATGTGTACAAGGTTAGTGTTCAAACCACTTCACTAGAGCAAATATTAATTTTACGTGTAATAGGCAAATATATGTGGAGGGTTAGGGAACAACTTATTACCATTTATACTAAAGGTTCACCTTCTATAAAAACATTTAAGCTTGTTACATACGCACAATTGCTTGCTGCAATGTTTGGTAAATGATTTAAAGGGTACAAAAGCAACTCATGCATTTCTCTCTAGTTGCCCCAGGGGAAGCAGAGACCCTCAATTTCTCCCCATTCTAGATAGGTCTGAGGCACAATTTCTAACCACATAAGGAAAAGCACATATTTCCAAGTCTTGACTCCCTTCCCAGGGAGATGCTGATTGCCAAAGCATAACCTCCCATTAAAAAGAGTATTCTTGAAGGTGGAATGTGTACCATTAACCAGTTATATTCACAACTCCCATTAGATGCTGAAGGGCAATTCACTTTTCAAGGACTCATACTCAAGCAAATAACCAACAGTCAATGCAGTCATTGCGTGGGATAACAGGCGATAAGGGCTCTAACAGTGGAATCCTTGTCGGTGCAAAGAAACTTCTAAATGTTGCTTATGCCAGCTGCTCCCCTGCAGGCAATAGGAGATTCAGGCAATTCGCATTCCAACTAGTTTCTCACAATGGTTGCTGTCATATAGACCCTTCACTTGTCAAGAAAATGACATGAACATATATTGGAAGTTTGCAGCATTTGCCTATGTCTAATCGGCTCTCTTAATTTGTGTGGGTCCCTAAAATGAATGTAAAAGCTAGTTATGATGTTGACAGCCAAAAGGCAAAAGATATTAAATCAACTGAGCAAACTGCTTGATGCTCCACAAGTGTTTTAGGAAATAGTGAGTTAGAAAAGATGCAGACGTAATTCTTTTGCTGAATGGTGGTGGTTGTCGTCGTTGTTAATTTGAGACTATTGGTTCTAGTAGTAGTCTTCGTAGTTCTTAGGGTTCAGACAATAAAGGATGGCACCCCCAAATGAAAATATAGTTGCACCCCAGGCCAGGCCATAACCCCAATTGAACTCATGATAAATTTTCAAGCTCACAGTTTCAATGAACTTGATTGGGTAAAGGACCAGGCTGCAAACCTGTAAAACAACTGAAAGAGAAGCAAATCAAAATTAGAAAACATTATTTACAAAAACAAAATGATATAAACATATAAATAAATATATATGAGAGTTACTATTTTAATCAAACATAAAAGCCAAAAAATTTAAAGCATTGCTTATTCTAGATGGCATACTTTAAAATAGTACCTTTTCTGGGTTTAAAGACATTTCCAAAATATAGTAAGAATTACCATGTTAATAATTAGTAAATGATCATTAGTATTTTACGAAATAATTTGTGCAATTTATATGAGCAATTAACAAAGTAGCGATTCTCACCTTACAGATATGAACATAATTATAACTATTACGGCAAACAGTACTAGTGAAGCTAAACTGTTTCACTACCAAAATCTATAAATAATTCCTCAAGAACAGCGACCCCAACGCCAACTAAAACTCTTGCTATTTTGCTATTTACTTATGCTCTTGAGAAATTAGGTAATTTAAGTTAATTTCTACTGATGAAACTGGCCAACCTATGATTCAAAATGTGCTTTCACTGTTGTTGCTTTGCAATACCATCTAATTCAGTCCAATATCACAGAAAATACTACCTTGATGGCCTTGCTTAGCTTACTCTGACCTAAAACTCCTTTCATTCTTTTCCTCATCCAGTCCATGCTTCTTGTCTTTTAAAAAAGGCTTAAAAAGATGATATTTACATATCTTTTTCCCACCTACTTTCAAAACAGTATTGTCTATGAAGTCAAGGGAGATAATGGTACTGGAAAATCTAGGCTAATGATGGCTACTACAACAGAACACTAAACTTAGCTCTTAGTCCTAGTTAGATCTTAGTTCTCAGTCAGGGCTAAAGGGGAAATGTAATTAGTCATGCCTGATAAAATAAACCAAATCAATTAACCAAGAAGGGAAAGTTTATTTTTATTCTTTTACTATCTAATATAAAGTGGTATTTATCCTGCAGATATTTTTACACGAGAGACACTGGATTACAAGAGATGATGTCTTCCACTTAAATTCATGACTTCCTATTAGATCAATTATTATATAGCTTTTATTTGAATGAAATTAACTAGAATGTATGGGATAGATCTGCTTGATTCTCTACCACATGACAGCTTCCACCCTCAAGAAATAGACAATCTTCTTCCTTAAAAATCTGGGGTATGGTTATATGTGACAGGGGTTGGTAAACCACCAAATATAGTCTGCTGTTTGTTGCTGAAAAATAGTTTTGTTGGATTATTAATTCATATTTTGCCCGCACTACAACAGCAGAGTTGAGTAGATGCAAAAGAAATCATATGGTCCACAAAGAAAGAAGTATTTACTTTCTAGCCCTTTACAATAAAAGTTTGCTAACTCCTTACATATGAAGTATTTTTTTATTAAAATGATTATTGTTTAATTAATTTAAAAAATATTATCAACTCCTGAAGTGCAAGAACAAAATGTGAACAATTAAAGCAAAGGAGAGAACACACACTTTGACACAGTAAATATATGTATGTATTTTTTTTAACAGAGTTCATTATATTTTTTTAAAAAGAACACTAGGATAATAGTGTATTTAATTAAACCGTGGAATTGCATGCTTTAAAATCTACTCTCATCTATTCTCAGCACCTGTAAAAGATCATTACCAGTAAGATTAACATTCTAGAAAGTCTACATAACAGTAATCTCTCTACCATAAAACTGATGAACTATAGCAAATTCTTGAGGGCATGACCCCCCAAAGTCATTACTTTCTATATAGCTCTGATGAGGGGTCAAAGGATCTATATGGAATCAGATTTAAGAATTCCAAACATCTTTGCCATGTAGCTCAACACTGCTCTGGGCCAGCACCCTGCCTACCATACTTTCATATTACTACCAAGAGTGGATGTCTTTAAATTCATATAAAAAGAAAATCTCAACACCCAAAACAGAAATCATACCTTGTTTATAGTTTAAAAGTTTCAAAAACACTTTTAGGTCATTGTTAGGATTCAGCTGACAACATATTACATGACCCACACTTCATCTACTTCCAGCTAGTAAGTGCGGAAATGTGATTTAAAAAAAAAAAGCTCAGCTGGTTTTGTGCCTTTGTGAGGGAGAGGAATGATTCATGTTTTAAATATCTTAAAACAAGAAGTCAGTTATAATCAACTATGTATTAATGAAAAAAACAAAATTCCAAAGTTACCAAGTACATTTTTAAAAAGGCTTTTCTCCTTAGGTTTCTATACTTTGGTCACTAGTCAAATCTGGACTGATCCTGCCAGGATATGATTGAAATATGAATGGGAGTCATTCAATAAACTCATCTATTCAATAAATATCTGAATGCTTCTAAAGCGATAACAGTTTAAGGCATTATTGGCATCAAAAAAGACAAAGTTGCTACTCATGGACAGACACCCATTAGTAAATAAATCCAGAATAAAATGGCAGGTATTGCTAAGAAACAAGAAAATTCAAGAAAGCAGGACAAGACGGAGGGATGAGGGCTGCTCTTTTAGATGGAGAGTGGGAGAAGGTCGCTCTGGGGTGAAGATATTTGAGCAACAGACCTGAATGAATTGGGGGTGTAGATCAATATAGTGGGGAGTGAGTATTCTCAAGAGGAAGGCACAGGCACTATAAAACTCCTGACACAAGAACACATCTGGTGCACTGGAACATCAGTCAGAAGGCTGTGGTTGCAGTAGAGAGAAAAGGGAAGGAGCAGCATGAGCTCTGGCAGAAGAGATAGCAGGGCCGTTCGTGGTCTGTGGACAGCCTGTGAATCATGGCTGGGGTCTGGATTTTATTCTACATGCTAGAGGAGTTTGAGCAGAAGTAAAAACTAATCTGAATTATATTCTAAAAGGATAACACTGTTTCTTTTGTGAACCACCTCCCTGGAGTGAAGTGTTTACCTAGGTTGCTTTTAGTGTTCATTTCAATGTGTCTTATTTAACAAATATTTGGCCTCCACAGTATAACATAATGACATAATTTCCCTCTAGTAAAAATACAACTCCATTAGGTTCCACTGGCATACTCTCCTGAGCAGCTTTCTTATACATTTATTGTGTTGAAGCCCAATGAAAATTACCCTAAAATACTTTATGTCTATGAATCATTTTACTCCCATAGGAATCACAGAGAAAAATGCATGTAATAGCAAAATTGAGAAAAAATATAATTCTGCACTGGTAAATAATTTTCTCCATTTAATAAAATCCACAATGCAGGTAAAAATGCTTCCTTGTCTTTCATAGATGCTGCATAAGGGGGAAAACACCCTAAATAATTTAGTAGCCAAGAAATTACCACCATACTATCAATTTTACCACCAATCAATGAAACAAAACAAGCACTGGCTGTGGTATCCTCTATGCTCTACCTCAGAGACAACATAGGTAAAGTTATAGAGCATTTTGGAATTTAAAGAGAATTTGAGGCTCATTTTATGCCCCCACCCCACTTTTTTAAAAAATGAGGCAAAGAAACAACCAATCATGAAACTGTGTGACTAGAGGCATGACAGGAATGTAGAATTACCAAGGGAATCTTTTTCAACGTTTTTAAGATTAAAATATTTAAAACACTCAATATTGAAATATTCAGCATTTTCTTCTAAGGGGAGACAATTCAATAGTTTGACAAACATTTTTTGGTTGCCTACTGTGTTTGAGGTGAAGGGAATAAGATAGATAGGTTGTGGCACTTGCCCTTTGATATCTTATGCTGATGGTAGAGAGACACACAGATAATTACAAATCAACGTGTTCAACAGTAGTAGTAGAGGCATGATTATTTATAACTCATTTACTGCATCCCAATGATGTGCCAAGTACCAAATCTGCTTAGAGAAAGAGAGGGCAATAGGGAGAAAGCACCATTTTGACGGGTTCTTGAAGGATGGATAGGAGTTGGTTAGAAAAGACAGCAGAAAGAAGATGACCTCTAGGAAGAAGAAATGTATAGAGGTTAGAGATGTATGAGGGTGTGGCTACAGGCAATTTGCATGGCTGAAATGAAGGGTGCATGCACAGGGAGATGTCTAGTTCAGGCTATAAAGGACTCAGTGTGTCATAAAATAATAGACTTTTGTTTCTCTAGGGAGACATTTGAGAGGTTATTGTAATTGTAGATACTGTTGGTATCCCATCTATATACTCTCATCCTCACTGCTTCAGTCCATTTCAGTCTGACTTCCAATTGCCAGCACCTGTATTTCTTTTTTTTTTTTTTTTTTGAGTTGGAGTCTCACTCAGTCACCCAGACTGGAGTGTAGTGGCCGTTCCTGGCCACTGCAGCCCCCACCTGCTGGGGCTCCGGCGATCCTTCCACCTCAGTCTTCCAAGCAGCTGGAACTACAGGCGCGCGCTACCACGCCCAGCTAATTTTTGATTTATTGTAGAGATGAGGTCTCGCCAAGTTGGCCAGGCGGGTCTCGAACCCACGGGCTCAGGCAATCCACTCACCTCGGCCTCCCAAAGCGTGGGATTACAGGCTGAGCCACCGAGTCCGGCCACACCTGTATTTCTTCATCCATGTTTCCTCTGGCCATGAAAGCTACTTTGGCTGCTGGTGGGGCAGGCCAGCAGTTCCAGAGAATTAACATTACCTTCTTTTGATTGTAACTTACCAATGACTCTCAGAATTTGGTGGGTAAACACCCCAGCTCCCTAGTCCTTCGTGAAATAACTGATAACTTTTGAAGTGTGTTCTATACTGTTTTTCAGAGTTTCTCCATGAAGACTAAGCTCCAGCTGCTTAGAGTAACTGGCTTGATAATGTAACTCTTAATGACTGCCTTCTGATCCATGTCTCATTTTCCATACCCCGTCTTTTACCTCATAAATAATTTGTATTTGATCCCTTGTCTCAGAGTCTGCTTCTAAGGAAACCAAGCTGACAAGTGAGAAGACCAGATGTGTATTTCAGAAATAGACCTCATGTGTTGTATACAAGACAGAATACATGAGGAAGAGACTAGAGAAGGACAGGGCTCTAGAAGGTCAGTCAGTGCTTCGGAACCTGTGAGCAGTGGTGATTAAGATGCCATTGCTGGGAAAGAAAGGTCATGGGATTTAAACAAAAGACTATAAAGAAATAACTGAAAAACTAGATTTTCTGAAAGGGGAAGGAAGAAGTCATATAGCCATTTAAAGTCAGATATTACCATAAATAAATAAAATGCAGTAGGGGAAGATCAAACTTGGGAACTGAGATGTTTTATTTAAGGAAAAGTTGTGGTCTCACCTAGGGCAATAATGTTGGCAAACGAAAAGAAGGTACAGATTCAAGTGATAATTTAAAGGCAAGATTGATATACCTAACAGCCAGCTTCCTAAATACAGAAAACAATGACTCAGAGAATAGAAACATTTGCCCATGAAAGGTTAATATAAGCCATGAATTTACTTTCTTTTCTTTTTAAAGTTTAATCAATAGCTACTAAAGTAGGAGTAGTATGAAATTAATTATTGGGCAGTAATACTGCAGATTGTTTTAGCCAAGGGGGAGTTTGATATTGGCACATGGAAACTAACATAGAATCTAAAGATCTGTGAATACAAGAACCCCCTTTTAGAAATCTAAGCTGGACACTGATTCTTCTGCCAAAATCTAGCCTCCAAAATGGCTCCAGCTATCTCGCTGTGACTTTTAGGACAGTGATGAGGGATACAAAAGACAAGCCTCTAATCAGAGATAGTTCAGAGATGAAAATCAGTTGCAGGACCCTGGAAAAAAAATTTCTGTATAAACAATAATTTATAGGAGGCTTTTGCAGATATAACAGAAAGGAAGCATCCTTAATACAACAAATGGGGATTCTGTTATTTAAAACCTGAATTATAAAAGCCTGAAATTTTATCTGCAATTTTTATTAAAGGCTTTGAGAAAAAAGAAAACATTCATCCTAAGTCTCTGTGGGGCATAAAAATGACCTCCTGACAGTGCAAAACCAGACAATAAAAGAACATTCAGAGAGAGAAGCAATCCCTTTAATTTCACCAAGTCCTTAGTGAGGAAAACTGGATGCTAGTTAGCAAAATCACACCATATATTATCTATTACTGTCAGTTACACAAAAGAAACATACTGTAGTCAACTGTGTGGCAAATGTGCACTGCTTTCATTAGGTGCTATGGTTTAGTCATGCTGCACTGATCAGCTAGTGGACTTTATGGCATCTCAAGGTACTGACTTCCTTCAGGTGTTGCTCTCAAGAAATGGAGTAACTAGAGTTACAGGATGGATGCCAACTGCAGTGCACAGCTGGCAGCTCAATTCAAATCATGGCTGATTCTGCTCTGGGTTTTTCCAGTGTGTGATATGTACCCAAGTAAAGATACCTTGTGAATACTTATTTGGGCTTTCAACTCAGATAGATATCCTGAATTCAAACCCTGGAGCCGCAACTTACTGACTGGATAACCCTGGGAAATGACTTTACTTTTCTGAGACTGTTTTTTCATTAATAATAAGGGGAATATTAATATCTAATTTTAAAATTGTTATATCAGATACAGTATATGTTAAGGGTCTAGCACTGTGGCACATGGTAGGTGCTCAGTTAATTATAATTATCAGCAATTATTGTTATAAGAAACATCAAATTCTGAAGTGTAGACTTCTAGGACTGGTGAGAAAGAGTTGTAGAAAACAGGACAAATCATTTAGATGGGCTGCATTGATGGATAGCTCTTAGTTCTTCCAACACTATTCAAGCAGGTAACAAGCCCACCCTAAACAAAAGATCTCAGAGGAAAAAAAGAAGGTAAAATTTAAAAAATCTATTTGGCTATCTTTTTGAGACTTAATCATCAGTTTTCATGAAAAACCCTTAGAATATATTCTCTAACACCAAGACATATAAGTGCTCAACATATTTGTTAAGCAAACGAATGAAAACATAAATGAGAAAAATTATTTTGCTAATTATTTCTTTTGTGTGCTGTTTTGGGCCTAGTTTTGTAGTCATGTGAAACTTGCTGCTTCATAAGTCCCAAAGACAGAAATGGCTTTTTAAAAACTCAATTACAGTTATTAAGTTGTTTACATGCCTGTTTTTCCCACGAGACTATAAGCCACATACCTTTCATCACTCACTCAAAAACTATTTATTGAGTGCCTATAAGTACCAGGCATAGAATATGGTACTATATTAAATAAGTTTGTAATCCTGGGTAGAGATGTTTCCAAGTGGTTACATATTATATGTCTCAACAGGAAAAAAAAAAAGAATATTCCTTTGAGATAAAAACCATTTTCTATTAGTGTGAACACCAAGATATTGCTTATTGTCACAAGGTTTGATATTATTTAGAGAAGAAACCATTTTAAGAAGTGAGGAGAAACACAGAACATTTTTACATAGACTAGGATAAACAAAAGGGGGGAATAAACCCAAATAGACATTTTCAATGAATTGCTAATTTGAATTACAAGAGAAACAACCTAACCACTTGAATAAGAATGTTTACTAAGAAGCAAACAAAACAACCATTACCTTAGCTAGCATGATTTCCAGTAGGCAGATTATCCAATTTTGCTAATCCTATTCTCAAATCAATAATGGATTATTATGTGTAATGAATATCTTTTCCAGAAATCAGCTACCAGTAACTCTTCAATTACTTTTACAAATGGGAGGGAGAAACCTTTTCATGACATGTTACAAATAACCAATAAATTTTACCATTTACATGCAAAGTGAACACTAAACTAATGGTTATTTCAAAGCAATCTTCCATAATCATGGTGTCAAAAGAGAATGAGGAAAATTAAATCTCAGCACATGTACATTTTTTAAATACAGCAGTATAATGCCCCTTTTCAGTCTCAGTAGGTAGAATAACACTGTATGAATTTTGCTGCAGGGATTCCTTTCATTATTTTATAATTTACTAATGTTTGTGGTAGCTAGAGCTAAATCAAAATCTTTATTTTGGTCAAACCCATTACCTTAACTTATGACCATTTACAAGATATTTTTTGTTATGATCAGTACTTAAGTTCATAAATTTTGCTATACTTAAAAAATTATAAAGATTTTTTTAAGTAAAATAATCAAAGTTTTTTTAAGTAAAAAAATCTGGAACTTTTATTCTAAGCATGATTTAATACATAGTATATTATAGATTCTGCATAGTTCACTTTTTAGTAAGTTAAAGACTAACTAAAATAACTAGGTATGCACAATTATATTGGATATTTATAATAATTAACAAGAATATCCCTACACATCATAAAATGAGAAATGTTTATGTATTCTAAAAATTATTCAAAACAGAATTACAGTTTTAAAGAATAGCACTATTTCAGAACAATGTATCAAGCCATTGCATTATGATTGATTACCTAATCATTATTTCATTCTAAAAATAGAAAAGGGGCCATGATAAATCCATGAACAAAGAAAAACACTAAAGAATAGCAATGAAATTTTTAGGGGAATCTCCACATTATGCTAAATCATTCATTGTAGAGACTTATTATATATGAGAGCAATAAAATAATGATACTTTGGCTACTGCCTGAGAGTTCAAAATATTTTTTGAAATCGTGCTTTTTACTCTATTAGAAAGTAAGTGACACTTTGGCCAGCTTCATTGGTGTCATAATACAACATTTAGCCCGTATTAAGTACCTAAGAAAGTGTTAAATCAATGAGTGAGGGAATCAGTTGCTAATGAACCACTAGTTTAAGATTCAGAAGCTTCCTAGCCCAGGTCTGCCAGTAACTAGTATATGATCCTGAACAAGTCACTTAAAGATATGAATTGGATGTACTTCAGGATTCCTTTTAGTCCTTTGGACCTTCGTTTTTATGACACCTACATTCCTACCAGTCTTCATGCGTATAAAAAGATGAACACAAACAGTAGGGGGCAGCAGAACACTTCTGGCTTATATTTTTAGTTTAAACTACTCTCTGAATTCTGAAGAATTTCATCTATTCCAATCTTTAAACAGCTTTTAAAAATCCAACAGCCTAGATGGTTTTGTCAGTGTCTTCATTATTGAGAGTCACAGCGGCTTATTTTGCAGTCTTCAAATCAGATATGACTGACAGGGTAAATTGAGGGCACCATAGAATATATTTTACTTTGAATCAAAAAGAACAATATATTCAATGGTATTCTTATAAATGAAAATTAAAACTCACATCAAATCATGTGTTTTAGGCTTTAAGTCTGCAAGTCCCTTTTCTACATAGCTCCCCATCTTTTAGTTTATATTGGTTGATATTTTAATACAAGCTATGCTTCATAGAATGAGTTATTAAATTAACAAATATACAATTGACTTCATATAATTGACTTACCTGATGGTCCAAGTTATACGTCACAGTACAACTATGTTTATTTTCAAAGAGATGTATGGCTATAAGGGTACACATTTTGGAAATTTTTTCAGCTCCATATCAGAAAAAAAAGAATACTGCCTTAAGATCACAAAGGGGGCAGTGAATAGGGATAAGAAATTGGGCGTAAAAGGACTGTTGGTAAATACATTTGTTGTAATTCCTAAGGTGATAGCCCTGTCAAGAAGTATTATTTATTCATAGTTTTTTTGTTTGTTTGCTTGTTTTTGAGTTGGAGTCTCACTCTGTCACCCAGACTGGAGTGCAGTGGCCCCTCCCGGTCACCGCAGCCTCGACCCGCTGGGCTCCAGCGATCCTTCCCCCTCAGCCTTCCGAGTAGCCGGAATTACAGGCATGCGCTACCATGCCCAGCTGATTTTTGATTTATTGTAGAGATGAGGGCTCGCAGCCCAGACGGGTCTCGAACCCGCGGGCTCAGGCAATCCACTCACCTCAGCCTCCCAAAGGCGCGGGATTACAAGCTGAGCCACCGAGCCTGGCTTTATTCATGTTTTAGTTAGAGATTTAGAAGTTGCCACTGTGCTCTGTGAAATGCTTAACACACTGAAAACTGATACATTTGCAGCCCATTTACCTTAAAATATAACAAGTTCCTCTCCATTTTTATGTAATACAGCAAACACATACCTCTTCTGCATGAGAAGAAAGGATAGTAGAAAGGTTCATGAAACTTTAATACCCATTTGAAGGTAATGAATATATTTACCTGCTGCAAAAAGCATGACGGCAACAGGTCTATAGAAGCGCCTTCGAGATCCCACGCAGATAGAAATCAAACCCACCAGGAATGCAATGAGAATGATGGCAGCACCGACCAAGAGTAAAACCAGAGTAGCAATCTGCCAATCTGGAACAAAAAAAGAAAGGCATCGCTTTTTAAGCAGTAAGTCCTCAAAGAATTAACAAAACTATGCTGGGCAGCCTTCACCTTGCTGTGGTTCAATAGATGTGATTTTACTGCATGCTAAGCATCCTTTGGGGTTTGAAATGTTTTGTAATAAAAATTAATATAAATGTCCTTACTCAGAAAAAGTCTCCTATGCTAACCTCAGCAGAGTTTTTAGACCAGGGGTTTGCCAGGCTTTTTTTCCCAAGGACCCTATTAAGCATTCATGTTAAATCGAGTGTCCCCTCTATGACCTATTTTCAATATTATGATTTAATTTTTTATTGAGCTATAAAGTTCACAAATCCTAAGTATAGAAAGTAGAGAAGTTGATGAATTTTTATAGATATTTATACAGCGATGAAACCATCATCCAGATTAAGAAATAGGATATTTCCATCACTCAGAACGCTCCCTCGTGCCCCTTCCAAGTCAATAACTACCCTATCACCCAGGCTACTGAGGACATCTGTTACCATAGATTGACTGAGTCTTGTCTGTCCTTAAACTTCATATAAATGGCTCAAACGCTTTTGTGTCTGGCTTTTAAGTTTCTCATATGAATCCATGTTGCTACATGTGACAGTAGTACATTTTTTTAAATTGCTGTTTCTTCCCCAACTAAGACAACCCCCAGTAAATTAGCATCAGGAGGATTTATTGTTTCCTTTTTCCTCTCCTTTATTATTTCATTCTAATCTCACTGTTGCGTTTAGCACCGCAGGGATTGTTTCTGAAATTAAGTATTCCCAGGAAGCCAGAATGGGCTATAAACGGTTGCTGGGTCCCCTTTCTTCATTCACACACAGAGACAGTAAGCATATATTGACCACTATGTGCAAGCCTCTATACACAGACACTTCAAAGGAGTCCCTCACACACTTAGTGACACGTAAACCTTATTAAAATGCAGTTGTCATTTCTTATAAAACAAAAATAAAAAATGGAGTGACAAAAATTGGCCCATTTTCCATTCATAAGAAGGGTAGAATGTTTCCTCAGAACACATAAAGTTATGTATAATAGTACTATACAGGTTAAAAAGCATCACATAAAAAGATACTCTGAGCCAGGCTCAATGGCTTAGCCTGTAATCCCACACCTTGGGATGCTGAGGTGAGTGAATTGCCTGAGCCCGTGGGTTCGAGACCCGCCTGGGCAACTTGGTGAGACCTCATCTCTACAATAAATCAAAGAATTAGCTGGGTGTGGTAGCGCACGGCTGTAGTTCCAGCTACTTGGAAGGCTAAGGCGGAAGGATCACCAGAGTCCAGCAGGTTGAGGCTGCAGTGGCCGGGAGCAGCCACTGCACTCCAGTCTGGGCGACAGAGTGAGACTCCAACGCAAAATCAAAAAGATACTCTGGAGCACTCTTCAATGGTGGTTGCTTAAAAGACCCAGGTTGCCTCTTCTGGCCCTCAGTTTAATGTACGTGCAGCAAACGCAAATAGATTTTAATTTATCATCACATTGCAATGGATTCTATCCTAAGTCCAGAACTCGTGATATTTTGATGCTTCCCTCTGAAAGATCCCTCCAGAAAGCTTCCAAAGTGTACTCTTTGCTGCCGTAGGATAAAGGACGAGCAGAGCAAAAGATTTTCTTCTTTTATTTATACTTGTATATCCCTGCCTCAACTCTTCTACATCCTCTCCTAAGAAATTCTGGATGCTTCACAGGCTCTCAACTAGAACTTGCACTGCAATCAAGAAATAAACAAACAAGAGGAAAACAGAACAAATCTACACATCTTCAAAAATAAATATGAGTCACAAAAAAGTGGAGAGTATTTTTTATGCTATCTATTTGTAACAAAGCCATGCAACTTCAAACAAAGCGTATCAGATTTTCAACTAGAAGTTAAAAAGACAGCCATACTATCACTTTTCTATTCCACAACAGCATGTAGCTTTGAATTAAAAAGCCAAAAGAATAATCTTTACATTTGGAAGTTTCTAAAGTTCTTTGGAAAAGTTTATACATAGCACAATTATTTTGCACTTTCACATAATTGAAATCCTTCTGAAAACGTGTAAGTTCAAATTTCTCACTTAAAACATCAAAGCTTAATTATATCAAAGTGTTTAGGGTACAAAGAAAAAAACAAGATTTATCTACTATCCATCAATCAAATTTCTAGATAATTTGATTAAGGATACTTTCTAATTGGACTATTGCTTTTACAAAAAATTTATAAAATTACTTTTAGCAACTTTCCCTAAATTATTTTATATAAATAAGAACTTATAAAGTAGTTGTTTTATTGTAAATAACGATATATTTACCCATTTAAAAATATAAAATTAGCCAGGTGTGATGCACACGCCTGTGGTTCTGGCTACTTGGAAGGCTGAGGCAGAAGGATCGCTGGAGTCCAGCAGATCGAGGCTGGAGTGGCCGGAAGCATGCCACTGCAACTCCAGTATGGGCAACAGAGACTCCAACTCAAAACAAAAAAAATGCAATAGATTTCTTTTTTCCTGATAAGCTCCTTCACATAGCTAGCTCAACATGCATAAAATGCCACACATTTGGCTATTTTCACTTTCAGCCCAAAATCAAACAGGAATTTTCATCACTCTTCTGCATTTTAAGTATCCTCAAAGAATAGCTAAAATACACGTTAGCTTGCATTTTGTAAAGATAGACTGAGATAGAAAAAAAGCAAAACAGGTTTTCGCTATATAGGGCCAGATAATAAATATTTTTGGTTTTGTGAATCATGGTCTCTGATGTAGCTACTCAAATCTGCTCTGTAGTATGAAAACAGCCATAGATATTTATGTAAATGAATGAGTCTGACCCTGTCCCAATAAAACTTTTATCTACAAAAGCAGTTGGTGGGGCCGGGCTTGATGGCTCAGCCTGTAATCCCAACACTTCGGGAGGCCAAGGTGAGTGGACTGCCTGCGTCCGCGGGTTCGAGACCCGCCTGGGCAACTTGGCGAGACCTCATCTCTACAATAAATCAAAAATTAGCGAGGACGTGGTAGTGCGCGCCTGTAGTTCCAGCTACTTGGAATGCTGAGCGGAAGGATCGCCAGAGCCAAG
>NW_007247121.1:249220-262723 GCF_000164805.1 Carlito syrichta
AGTGGCCACTGTACTCCAGTCTGGGCGACAGAGTGAGACTCCAACTCAAAAAAAAACAAACAAACAGTTGGTGGGTTTGTTTTGGCCTTGTGAATGGGTTGCTCTTTGCTGACCCCTGTTCTATACTTTATATATCATTTTCAAATGCTGAACATTTTTGGAGGGTAAAAACCTCTCAAACAATAAAAACACACGATGAAGTCAATTTGATCAGGAGGGCAAAATTGATGCTTATCCAATATAGTAATAGAAAATTGCTAAAAATCCTTAATGGCACATGATGTTACACTTCCTCAAAAAAGTAATACTTTATTTCATATGGAAAACCAGTAAAATGCAATATAGCAGAAGGTATCAGGAGAATAAAGGTTATTAAAAGGGACCAGAATCTAATTAGAAAAGGAATCTCTTATACAGCACAGAAAAAACTTCTAAAAAGTAGATAAACACAACCAGTTCTGGATTTCCTGATAAACGTTCTATGCTTATTTTCAATACTGTGGTTGCAGCTAATGAGAAAGTTACTCTAGATGTAAAGTCAACAAAGAGAATTATCAGCATCATAATATAATACTTCTTTCGTGATATTGCTATCCTTCCCTTTGGTCCACAACCAGAGATATGCCTGTTGAATCAAAAAAGTCATTTTACTTTCCAAAAGAGACTAGCAATAGGCCATGACTGCTACTATCCTGGCCAAAACCAGGGGTTTAGACAGGATTACTGAGACTATATCCCCGGTGGATGTTGCCAAGGTTTAGAATTATTGTCACCATATCCATTTGGAATGATTCACTCAGACTAGTTGCCCAGAACCAAAACTTTATATCACTAACCAGTGGAACCTCGATCAGGAATCCAAACAAGTGGTTAGATATGGCTGCCATCATCAAGAAGGTCTCAGGCACTTTTCAAGAGTCATGAGTATTTTGGAGCTGCGAATAAAGCTTGTGACCTTATGTCTCTTTCAGTAAAAACACAGAATCCACTGTCCAACTAATAAAGCCAGCCTGAGAGGTGAACTAAAGTATGGGACCATGCAGACTGACTAGTTACCATTTCCCTGTCTCTTACTGAACAAGACTAGGTATGGGGGGACAAAAATATTTTCTAGATACCTACAAATGGTCATTAAAATTAACAGGCTGTTGTGTTTACTCAGGGAGATAGATATTTTCTTAATGACCGAAGTCCAATACTAGATTTAGCAAGTATATATTATAGTACTTGGCCAATTTTATGGCAATATTATCATAAATGACCAGAAAACTTGTCTCTATTCTAGTGATTTTTTTTATTAACAGGTTTTTATGCTACAAATACTTGCTAATCCATTTTTGTTTTTGTGAAACAAATGAAAATGTCCTAATATTCTCAATTTCCAACCCCATATCTTTAAGAAACTCGTGTATTTTAAGTTCTCATATCAGTTAATGTCTATATCATTCTTAGTTTTCCAATTATAGTCCTCACAGTATTTAATCAGATGATATGTTTAGAGTTTTTAGATTACACTGCCTTAGTTTTTCACGTTTCTACAAATGATATACTGATATTATAGTGGAGGAGTGAGCACAAACCAGCCATGCAGAACATCAATGGCCATGGTGCTGCTTCACAAACTGCAGTGCTCTGCACAATTAAAACTGGCTATTGTTCAATATCAAGTTAGCTGATTGGAAACCTGAGTTCGGTTTCTAATACCTGAGAACACATGATTACTGGGTTTGAGGAAATAATGTACATCCTTGGTCCATAAACCAAAGGACTCAAATGGTCTGGGAGGCATGTCTTGTATCTGAAAACCAAATTTGAAATAAGGCTGCCATATTACTTGTCAGGTTACCCCAAGATAATTTTGGCAAAATTGACACAGTGACACTAGAGTCATCAGAACTATACCTAGAGAAGTCGAGACTCAAGATTAGTGTGCACTTCTCTATTAGTGCTTTCCCTAAAAGAAAAAAAAGCAAAGTAAGATAACAAAACAGAAAAATATATACACGTAATGTCATATTTTCCCCCACAGTTACAGGTTTTTATGCAGTCTGTATATGATAGCATCAAGTGAGCAGTCTCTATATGATAGCATCAAGTCCAACATTAATTTGCAACCCAGGAACTAAATTCAAGTTCTCTCTCAAGATATTTTTATTAGCTGGAATCAGAGTTTCCAATGCCTGCAAATGCTTTAGTATTCTGCAGTATTGCACTATCTTATTTTGACATTATAATACTGTACATGAGACTGGTCTGAAGTTACCACTACATTATGAATTTCTATGGGCCATGTTATAAGTGTCCCTTAGGGAATTCAAGGTCAAAATTCATTTCAGATTTTTAGAAAAAGCAAAATCTTAATGACATTTGCCACACTTTTAAGCCAAGGTCAGTGTACTACACCAGTGCCTAAAGCTTTCTGCCTCCACTCATCTCATTTCCCAACCCTTAACTTGTCAAACACTTGCTAATTTATTTGCCTTTGTAGGTATAGCTTATATGCTGAGATTAGTTCTAGTATGCAACTCCATGAGCACACAATAGCCATTTCTTTTGGAAAATTAGATATCATTAAAAAGCAATGAAAAAACTAGTTTTTAACCTTATAAATAGAACTCCTACTGTTTGGGTAGGCAGTGTTTTCCTAATGTATTCTATTTTTTAATGGATGATTCTCACTTTTCTATAATTCTCATCACAAAACACAGATTTTAGAAACTTTTATAATCATGTTCAAATCTGTCAGACTGGCACTTGCATTTTTATCTTTGAGCCTCTCCAAAAGGAAATTATATTAACCAATATTATATTCATAACTGCAATCAAAGTCATTCACTAGACAACCTAGAAGAGTGATTTTACCTGTCATTTTGACACAGCTCCTTATAACTTATCCACAGATGTTCCCTAATTCACCCAAACAGATTGGATCATTTTTACTTACTCCCTGAAAACATTCAGTTTTTCTAAATGCTTTTATTTACTTGTAGGACATATTTATAGCAAAATATTTAAATTTAATTATAGTGGTGAGAACTTAAAAAGCTAACTCAGTATTGCCAATCCCATTCTATGATCAGGAATTGGAAATACTGGGATGGTTGATATTTGTGTAAGAAAGAAAAGCTCAGATACAGAATATTCTAAATTTATATTCCCCAAGTTATTCATCTCTTCATTGAAGACCATATCTTTCCCCCAACTTTGCCAAACATTTGACATTTAATTATTTTCACCAAATGTAACTAAAAAAATCTAAGATTAACACTATGTACTACTGAATTTGGATAGAAAGAGAAAATCCTCATATATAAAGAGGTTAAACAGTGCTGTTATTTTAGTGTAGAACTATAAACTTAGCCTAACTACTTACAAAAGTTTCAAATTATATACTTTTTAAAGTTAGTCTGCATGCGGCAAATAAAGTAGAAAACTGAAACCATTATTGAGGCAATTTAAACTTTATTTGCTTGGCTAGGTTGCATTCTGACCTAAATTCATTGGTGTTGCATTAATTTTCCACCACTCCATGATGTAGACACAATCAAAGGCAGTCAAAATAATTCAGATCCTAGTTTCAATAATTAAAACCTCCACTTCTTTTTTTCAAACAACTGATATTAAAACTAACCTTTTTTGTATGCAAACAAATATTGAAGGCAAATAACTGTCTTTTATAAAATGACAAGCAATAGAGACACCGTGTGCACTATGCTCCACAAAGTCAAGTGGATTATTTTAAAAGTAGCTAATTTAGATACCCATATTAATCAGGATGGCAGCAACAGATTTAGAGTCCTATCCTTTATGTTCATTCACAGATAAAGACTATACCCAAAGTACGGTGCTAGTCTGACTTTAAGATACACAAATAACCCAGGTAATCATCCAAGTGGTGCAATAACTCTACTGACCAAAGCACCTGTCAATTTTGCCAAAATTTTAGAAAATCCTGGTTGTCTGAACAAAAGTGTACAACATGTGACTAGTTTCCAACCCATGACAATTTCATTCAAGCTCTTGGAGTTGTTTTATGTTGATGGTAAAAGAATACCAAATACTTTTTTCCCTTAACAAATAAAGGGACATTGTAGCTGATTCACAGAATTTTATCTTAGAAAATTCAATGAAGAATGTCTGATAATCTCAACACAATAACATATTGTGTTTTTCTTCCTCAAAATCACTGCATACAGTGCTTAGCAAAAAGCCTTGCTATTAAAACAAGTTTCACAACAGACACTGGGGACTCCTAAAGGTGGGATGGAGGGAAGAGGACAAGGGCTGAAAGATGACCTAGAGGGTACTATGTTTACTATTTGAGTGACTGGTGCAATAGAAGCCCAAACTTCACTACCATGTAATATACCCAAATAAGAAAACTGCACATGTACCCCCTGAATCTAAAGTCAAAAAAATTTGAATATTTAGACAAAAAGAAGACAATATCACCTCTAATGACCGCTGTTTCTTACCATGTACTATATTTGAAAGCTTTCATTAGCATCTGATGGCAACTAATATCACTTAATGGGTACTGGTCTTTCACAGGAATAATTTGTAATTGTGGTATTTCTATAAAGTTGTGATGAGTTTGGATTAGTGACCATTGTTCCCTTTCACTCTTTGAAAAACAACCTAAGGTTACAATTTGAAAATTGATTATTTGGAAAAGCAGGAAGAAGAGAGCCTACGCCAGGATTAGGAGTGGGCGACCTTCCTCTAAACAACTAAAAAGTTTTTGTGTTGGGTTTAGAGCAACTAAGAATAATCAAACAGCAGAAGGAAGAAAGTCAGTCAGCCACCCACAATCAGTATTAAGGTACCCCTTTATTAAATATAGGAGGATAAACTTGTCAAGCTAGTGCTCCTACCCGTTCCTTCTTACACCCGTCTGCAGAAGTAGAACATCTGCTTCCTTCTTTATAGCATTTCATACATTTATTTAATTAATCTGTTTAAAAGACACCCTTTGTTTCATTCACTACCTCAAACATACCACCTAGGCACAAGGTCTAGCCCACAGACTGACTAGTTGACTTTGTACCAGGGTAATGTCTACCTCCTGCTAGAAAAATCAGTGAATATGTTTCAATGAAGTTAAGTCATTGAATACATGTGAGAAGATGGGAAAATGAGGGGGGAAATCGTTTCTATCTCTCGAGTCCCCTAGAGGATCTAGGAATAGAACCTAGGTTTCATTTGCAGAGCACTATGGCAGTGTTCTGCCAAATATTTGGTTTAGGGTCATTAAGCATGACAGCAATAAAATTTTCTTTGATGAAAATTTGAGTCCTTTGTGGGTATCCCTTTTTATGTACAGGGAATAGGTGATTCAGGGGTCCCAACTTTGTTTTTACATCTTTTTGCCTAATAAACACAGGTTTTTGTGTGTGTGTGTGTTTTTTGTTGTGAGTTGGAGTCTCACTCTGTCGCCCAGACTGGAGTGGCAGTGGCCACTCCCGGGCACCGCAGCCTCGACCTGCTGGGCTCCGGCGATCCTTCCGCCTCAGGCTTCCAAGGAGCTGGAACCACAGGCGCGCGCTACCATGCCCGGCTGATTTTTTTTGATTTATTGTAGAGATGAGGTCTCGCTGCCCAGGTGGGTCTCGAACCCGCAGGCTCAGGCAATCCACTCACCTCAGCCTCCCAAAGGCGCGGGATTACAGGCTGAGCCACCGAGCCTGGCTCATAAACACAGTTTTTTAAAACAAACTATCAATATTTATATTATCTTAAAATAAAGCTCATCAAACTATCATTTTAGACTTCATAAGACTTAATAAGCTGATAGAAAAAAAGATGATCCAGATATTTTGTTCCTGGTTCTTTGGGAGGCTACTGATGTCTCATTGGTGTTTTTTTTTTTTTTTTTTTTTTCATCTCTCTTTTTTTTTTTTAATGAGTCTTTGGTGCCAAAGGTAAGACTAAAATAGAAAATTGGTCTACAACTATACTACCCTGAGCATACCCTATATCTCGTCTGATCTTGGAAGCTAAACAGCGTCGGGCCTGGTTAGTACTCAATTTCCATCGAAAATAGAATCGAAAATTGATGATCTACTTGTGTCCCAAAATCCCACATAAAACTAGGAGTAAAAAGGTTAAGGAAAAGTATCTTTGTCTAATTTTCAAGGGAGCTGATGCAGCAGTTTGAAAAGACTGGTAAGATTTAACTGTCAGTGCCTTTAATGTATGAGCTTGAAATTCTGCTTAAAGAAAAAACAATCTATTTTGATAAATTCATATATTTGTCTAAATAAAGCCAGAATGCTTTATTTAAACATGTTGCATGAAAAAGTATATTAATTTAATCAACTTAAGAAACTTACATGGCTGACATCCACATACTTTTGGAATTATTTGTCAACTTAAAATTAAGAAATTGCTTTATAGTACTCCATTATGGAGAAAACTAAGCAAAAGAAGTGTTTATTTTTGAGGACTACTAATTATAAAAAATGTAGATCTGATGGTAATAAGCATCTAAAATCTAACCGGCTTCTCAACATGTATGAATCTATTTGAAGACTCTTTAAATTCTATGTGAAATCAAATCATGAATGATAAATAATCTTACAAAAACTGGGCAACTATTTCACATGCAGTCCTTCACCTCTTCATCCAAAATTCTATACATGACAGTATGGAATCTTGTACAGTCCTTCAAGCACCAAGAAATTGTGATCTTCAATGTTACAGAAAATTTTGAAAACCTGTATTGAGTCTTTAACATTATATCGTGCCTCGTTTTCCTTATCCACGCAACAATTGTGATTGGACCAGGTTATTTTAAAAAATCTTTTCTATGTAAAATGTGGTATAATTCTGTGATTCAATATATAGGCAATTGTCAAGAAGAATTATGTCATTAAAACAAAGGACTTGGAAGACTGAGGCTGAAGGCTGGATCACCTGAGCCCAGCAGGTCGAGGCTGCAGTGGCCATGAGCAGTGTGCCACTGCACTCCAGCCTGGGCTATAGAGTTAGACTCTGACTCAAAAAACAAACAAACAACAAAAAAAAAAAGAAGAAAAAGCATGGAAACAACAAAAAAATAAAGATTATATTTTTTAACTCCAACACTTTTCCAGCACTACAAAATTTGGCTCCTGTATGGAATTTTAATGGTTTAGTGTTCATGTACTATGTATGCATCAGTAGATATACTGAAACTTTCTAAAAAAATAAAAATAAAAGTAAAATGTAATCACACAACACAAAGTAGCAGATTAAATCCAGATTCTTAATTGGTTTGCGCCTTGGTTGTTTGAGACTGTAAACCAACGATGACAGAAGGTTTTGTCTACTTGTGGACAAGTTGGGGTCTTGAGTTCATTTCATCACAAATCCAAAATACAAGTGACCAATCATTAAAGCCATATGTTGTTTGAGGGGAGTTTTTGTCCTACCAGACATTATTTACATAATCGATTCAAAGTTCTCAAGTACAAAAGCTATGTGGTTGTTTTTGTTCTTTGAAGGCAAGGAAGAATGCAGATTTGCAGTTAGATTAGGTATCAGATTGTATGCTCCAAACATGGCCCAACAGCATCTACTAGCCCACATGTTATACCACACAATATGACTTTGTCCACTACACCATCAAGAAGAAAAGTACAATTCTCTTCCCTTTAAATCTAAGCTGGCCATATGGCTCCTCTGTAACCAACAGAATGTGGTGAAAGAGATGTGTGATTTCCCAGGCTAGTTCAGAGAAAGTCTGGTTCTCTTAGGACTCTTCCTCTGGGGGAAGCCACTCAAATTGTAAGAGGTCCAACTACCCTGAGACCACAATGCTAAAAAGGCAACCTGCAAGCACTTCAGTGAGAGCCCCAACCAGCTGAGTCCAGACTCCTAGCTATTCTCACCAAGGTGCCAAACCCATGAGTACCAAACTATTCAGAAAAGGATCCTACAGATCCAGATGTTCCAGTCCACAGCCACTCAAGTAATCCTTAGCTATGATTCCAGACATTCTGGAGCACAAGCCATCTTTCCTTAAGTCCTATCTGAATTCCTGACCCACAGAATTCATGTGCATGATAAAATAGTTGTTATTTTACACAACTAGCTTTTGTTTTGGTTAGTTTCCCAGCATTATTAACTGGAAAACTCTTGGTAAATGTCTGTCTCTACCACCAATTGAGACCTTGGTAACCTTACAAAAATCCCCGGTCTCCTCTGTAATACACAGGGATAATATGAACTACCTTGCCAGTTTATTGTGACATTGGAAATAATTGAGGTGTCTAGTCTGTAATAGTACTGAATAAAAGGTGACTATTGAATAATAGTTTTTTATCATGATCTACCAGGAACATTGCTAAATATTAGGTAATGCATATCAAAATTTCAAATTGAAATTTAAAAAGTACTTCATTATGCAAAGAAATTTTACTACTTAAGGGGGAAAAAGTCCTCAATTATTGAAAAATATCACTGGGTTTTTCTGAATACATAATGAGGAAGAAACACAGGGCTAATGAACAGTTACTTTCATATATTTAATCTTCATGACAAACCATTTGAAGACATTAAGTTGTATGAGATCACATGACTGGTAAGCGGCCAAGTTCAGGTCAGTTAGAATCCAAAGTCTCACGTCCACAATACTACTCTCCCCTGCTAGGATTACATTATAACTTAGCATAGCTGCTATGGAAGTTTGTTGTGGGACGTATGTATGTATTTTCAGGCATCCTTCAGAACCAAAAAAGGTTCAGAAAGCTCCCTGCTGTGGTAATATATTCCAGATAATTTTATTTTGAAGCATCTACAGCCCCTTTAACTAATGTTATCTAGTAAGCACTGGTTGTATCTATGTCTCCGTAAGTGGTGGCCTTCCTATTAAACAGAAACTTGTATTCTTGAAAGAAGGTAAAATCTATTTCTTGAGATATGCTTTTGTTTGTTTTTGTCTTGTTTTGAAATGTTTTATTAAAGGCCAGGCTTTTCCCACACCCATCAAAACCCCTTAGCTACCAAAGACTGACCTATGTGGCTCCCTAGAGTAAAAGAGGAATTCTATCTGCTCACAAATTAAAATGTCCTTAGTAAAGGTAAAGCCGGGGAACCTAAAAAGTTATAAAATATTAAAAGAAAATCGTCATGAAGATCTTGAGATAAGTTATAAGTGATATCTCTGATTTAGTAGTTGAGAAAGTTTTGGTGCTAACTAGTACTCTGCTAATTTTCCACTCACTTATGCTGTGTAGGTTAAACGAAACTGCATTTGTTCTACTTATATTCTTTTCAAGGAAGTCTGAAGAAGGTATAACTGTGGTGACTTCCAGACTTGCTGAGCTATTTGTAAACATGGGTTAGTATCAATTCATTTCAAACACATTGTAAGGTTTCCCAGTGAAGGTACAGATTCAACATATGCACAGATGATATATGTCTGAATTCAGAATCACTGTATCTCAGATTTTCTAAAATTTGCAGGAATTCAGGCAGTTTTCTTTATCTTAAACTACCACCTAAGATAGGTTTTCTTAGAAGTTTCATTTTAAGTAGGTTTTATACTAAAGCTAAAAACTGATCTACATATAAAGCACTAAAAAAATCTCTTGTCAATTGGAAATAATAATATTCACCTGTTATTAGCATAGTACTGCCATTTCAAAACTACCAGAGATTCACGTTACAAATGTAGCTATTTTTAGGATAGTACTCACTTTAACCACATCCCTTGAAAAAGACACTATTTGATCAAGTATTTTGTGGATGAAAAGACAGATAAAGGCACGTCTTATATGCTCAAATTACTGACAGTAAAATGTGTTTCTTTTGCCATCTGTATGCCCTTTTCTTTTTTGCTTAGTCAACAAAATATACAGACATCAAAAAAGAGCAATCTGCTTTATATGAAACAGCTATGCGTTTATAGATTTTAAAAAAGAAATGTAAAATCTCCTTGGAGGTTAAACAGCACATCTGATGCTAAATTTAGGGTGTCAGTATTTTGTATACACTTGAGCCAATCCTATTTGCACTAAAGATTTTCTAGTAATTGCTATAGCTGTGAAATCCTAACAACTATATTATAGGGGACAAAAGTTACCTAAACCAAATGTGACTAACCAAAAGTCTAGAATATTACTATAAATTGTATAAGATTTAAGATTAATTAAAAGGGTAGGGGAAATCATATTTGGAAAATAATTCTGTGCCTGGCAGCCAAGCGAGTACTGTATATTCAAACTTCCTAACAATTTTACTTTTTTTTTTTCCTGTTTCCACCATGAATGACAATTAGTTGTTTTCTCACTTGTCTTTTTGGAAAATGTACAATTTAAGTGAGTGCCTGAACTGTCTTCTATACACTGAACTTGGATACCAGAAAAAGGCATTAGGGCTGACTGACAACAGGATTACTGGTTCATACTAGAAGTGCTGACGCGAACTTCAATACACCAGGACACAAGAGGCATGGCTCTGCCTTTGCTTAAAACCATAAAACGGGTTATAAACAGCAAATGATGCACATTTGGTACCAAAATTAAAATGCAAATTTAAAAATAATGGCTTAAGGGAAAATTTCTGTAGGAACTGGGTCTAAGTTGGACATATTATCATCAGAAACATTCTGAAATGTTCCTTCTGTAAATACAAGCTTGCCTGTTCATGGTTGTTTTAATTCTAATTAAGACAGGTTTTTAATTAAGCCCTAAAGATCCTGGTGAAAGGCCTTCAGTAATATTATCCTTGATGGGTTCTCCCAAGATAATTTACTTCAAGAGACAATGAACTGGATCTCTTAAAATCTCAGAGAAGACATTTCCCTCCCTGTTTTCTGCTACTCCACAGAGCAAACGCTGAAAAAAGCTGCCTGTCCTTTAGAATTGGCAAGAAAAGCATTGCTGGTTTCAATTCAGGCGTTCCCCTTCCTTTCAAAACACTGATGGATAAGAGCTTCAGGTCCATGTAACATTTTAAGAAAGCACCTTTTGTAAAATGGGGACACGAACATTTTTCCACATTTCATTTTTCTTCCACACCCCCCCCACCCGCGCTCACTTCCCACCACAGAAGACAGCAATAATGAATTGCTACTATATACTGAAAGTCAAAAACTTGTTCCAGATAGCTTCTAACAAAACTATCTCTACTTTTTACCCATTTGCTTATGAAGTCTACCTTGGGGGGAGAAACTGAAAACTATTTTTAAGCAAAATAAGACAAAAGCTGACTTTCAGGAACCCAAATAGAAATACATGCTGGGGTATGAGTTTTAGCAAGGGTGAAGAATAAAAGGTTTGGAGGGGGCGGGAATCAGAAACGGTGTCTGCCATTGATTTTTACTTTACAGAGTCCAATTACCACTATAGTTGTATTAAGCTTGTGTTCCCCTATTTCCTTGCCTACAGGGCAAAAAAAGTTGAGATAAATGGGTATGGAGGCAATTAAGAAAAGATTAGCAAACACTGCATACAGCTCAACAAACTCGAGCTGGCTTCTCCCACTCCCTACATCCCTGGCCAAGAGAAAAGGATACCCGCCTGAAGAGCAAATGAGAATTGAAGCTGGTTTCTTTAACCTATCTGAAAAGTCTTTATGCAATCAGGGGGCTATTATTTCAGGAGACAGAAAGAAAGGGGCAAAAGATTCATGTTGCTAAGGAGACCTGCAGAAGCTGGCATTCCTACATAAATTTCCATTTCTATTGAAGAGGGGAAAGAAAAGATATTTTCGCCAAAGTTTATTTGGATCCCCTGGTTACAGAAGAAAGGAATTTGCAGATTTACTTTATCTATAGTTGTAAACAACCAACCCTGAAAAAATTAAAGGACCTAAATGTCGACCTCCTGCAGCCAACCAGTCCCCTCCACAGTGAATTAATCAACAAAGACAACCCTTTCAATGGGAATTTTGAGGTAATAACAAAGAAAAAGTCTTTTATAAACACAAAATTAAATGTACGGAAGAAACTTAACCAAGTGAACTAATCTCTTATAACAGAAAACCAAAGACAAAGAAAAATCAGATTTTTGTGGCTTTTTGTGCTATTTAAACTTTGTTGGAACTTGAAACGTTTCCAGGAAAGCTTTATAAATAGTCCCAGCGAAGACATGAAACTGTCAGGAAGGAATTTAATGAGTTTCTCAGGTGTGTGTGTGTGTAGAGAGAAAATCACCCGCAGGTCCTCTCCTTTTATTCCCCTTTCTCTAAGCTGACAACAGCAGCTTAAGAATCAAGATTAGACAAGAAAGGTTTTGCAACAAGAAATCAGAAGTTGGCAGATTTCTGCTAAGGGCATGACTAGGGCACTGGGGAAACCAAGTGGAGGTTCAGGGAGGGAGGAAGCACCCCCTCCCGCAAGACTGGTGGCCCCAGTGGCTTACCTACTTCTCCACCCCACCCCCAAAATCCCACCCATCTGCAGCTTTCAGGACTAGCTGAATAAAGCACAACTTTCCAGGCGTCTGTGGGTAGCTCATGGAGAAGAGAAAGAAAGGTCTGGGGGAGAGAGGAGTTACTCAGAGAGAGAAAGAAAGGCAACTCATAACAACCAAGGACGATGTCACCAAAAAAGGAAAGGAAATTAAGCCTGTCTCCGAACTCCTCACATTCCTCAAAAAACTAAGGATATAAAACCTAAATCAAAACTCATTGGGAAAACTCAAATAAGGTGGAGCAGAACAGGCAAAAACAGGAACACGAAGAGGTAAAACTAGGCAAATTCCTCCCCAAGAGAAGAGGGAAAAGAGAGAAGAGAGTGGGAAAGAAACTGAGCAGAGAACCCGCAGCATCTAGGCGGAGTTGGGCGTTTTTGCCCGTTTCTCTTAAAGAGGGTGTGGAAGGCGCTGCAATTTTTACACAGCCACATGGTTCTCGTCTTAAACGATAACAATGACCCAAAATAGCAGACGTGTTACTCCAGAGCGGGAGGAATGGCCACGGGAGGAGGAAGAGGGCGTGGGACGTCGCTTTAGGTTGGCGACCAAGAATGGGGAGGGGAGAGGGGCGGACGCCCGGGAGGGGCCGGAGCCCCCGGATCCGCGAAGGGCCGGGACGGACTAGCGCAGGGGAGCCGGAGAGGCGGGGAGAGGCGGAGGCTGTGCTGGCAGCGGGGCGCGGGGCAGTCCGGGACGGGAGGCAGGGGTCGCGGCGCGCCGGGCCCTCACCGCTGCTGAGCGTGGACTCGCAGTGCCAGTTGTCCAGGCTGCCGGGCTTCCGGCAGGACTCCCACAGGGACAGGTAGTACTGGTGGTCGGCCGTGACCCAGGCCGGGCTCAGCACGGCGCCCAGGTCCAGACACAGCGCCAGGAAGATGCACACCAGCCCGACCAGCTTCAGCGGGGTCAGTACCGACACGCGCACCTCCTCCATGCCGCTGCCCGCCGAAGCCATGCCCGGGCGCCGCCGCCGCCCGCCCCGCCGCAGGCGAGGTCGCCGGGCGGGTCCGGAAAGCGGGAGCCCGACCTCCGGAGGAGGGAAGCCGCCGAGCCTCCGCGCTGGGACACGCTCCTTCGGAGCTCCACGCGCCTCCCGCCCGGC
>NW_007247121.1:263100-276283 GCF_000164805.1 Carlito syrichta
CCCAGCCCCTCGCCGCGCTGTCTCCCGGGTCCCCTCGCTCCCGCCACCCCCAGTCACACGAGTTTTCTTTTCTTAGGGAACAGGCTTGGGTAGATTCTGGAAGGCGTCAGAGGTGGATTCCTAGGTTCCTAGGCTGTGCCCCTTGGAGCAAGGAGAGGTCCTCTCTCCGCAATGTGACACCCTCCTCCCCGGGCGATTTCACACCCTGAGGGACTTGGAGAAAGGATTAGAGAAGTGACTACAAGCACTTGTCTTCTTTTCAAACCGGGACGGGCCCCCAAAACCCTCGGATTTCTCTGTTTTCTCACTTCTCCCCTAAGCCCGTTATCGCTTCTATTCTCTGAACTCGCCTGCTTTTGCGCCCCCTATGAAGGGCGTTTGCTCAGGGAACCAGGCGCCAAAAAGGGAAGAGAGCTCCCACAAAATGTGAACTAAACCGTATTTGCATCTCTGCTGCTCCGACCTTTGCGTGTTTGCTGAAACCTTTATTCATTCCACTTTGCAGTATGCCTAGTTGGATCGGATTTCCTCCCTGAGTATTAAGATGTCCTTGTTCCCGGCAAGATCTAGCCTAGGGCCTGCAATAGGAAAAGTGGTGCATAATTTCTGAATTAGAAATTAGTCGATCTACATATATTTATTGAGTATCTACGGGCTAAGAATCCAGCACAATAGGGCATTGTCTGGTTCTTAAAGCGATGCTCTATATTATCTCCCTATACGTGAGGACCAAACACCCTCTTGAAATTGAAATTTAAATTCTGTAAATTGCCTAGTTCTGCGTATCTTTGGCGGGTTATCTGTCTCTTGTATTTCATTGTATCTCTTATATTTCTTTCCTATGAAAGAATTTATTGACTAGATCATGGGGGACTGTTTCCAGATCTTTCGCCATCTCAAAAATTTGATGGGACACCCAGAATACTGTTTAAAACGCTGAAGAATGGAAGAAACACCCTGCGGCTTTTATGCAACACCACCCTCAAGGCTGCAGGGTTTCATACTTTTTTTTTGATGAGGGGTCTTTCCCTTTAACCTCCGATCACATTTTGACTTAAGCAACATTTTGCGTATGTAAGAAACAATCGAATTAGTGTCAAATAAGAACCAACTCAATGTGAAATTAAAAACCTGGGGAGTTCTTGGATTTACAGTTCAGGGAGCTAGCAACTTTCTCCTACCTCTAAATCATTCCCATGCTAATTATTTCAGGACCCTTAACAAAGAATGCCTAGAGCAGCACCCTGAGCTTTCTGACCTCCAATTTCCCATGGACTGCTTGGCTTTCCAGCTAGAAAGACGCCTAAGTGCTTCTTCTTGAAAAAAGTTCCTTGTGGAACACTAAAAAAAAAAAAAAAAATTTAGAAACCGGGACGATTAATAGGGGTGATCAAGCTGGTGATATTTTTATTTTACCTGGGCCTATGTTCGTGGGTTTATAATGTACATTCAAAGGTCACCTTTGGGAAAATTTATTGACTAAGCTCCCAAAGTTATAAAGAAATCTTTCTTTTTCGTCAAGTTCTATCACCTTCCCTTTAATAAGATTTTTTTTTTTTTAGTCAGCCAATTTTTTCTTTATCGTTGTTTCCTTTAATTCAGTCTTTCTGCTCCCCCCATCTCGACCTCCTGCTCCCCTACATTTGCATTACTTCACTTTTTCTGGCATGTCCTCAACTGCTTACTTGAATTCATCTTTGTACTACCTACAGAGTTGTCTCTATACTATTTTAAATTAGAAAAGTAAACCATTTTAACAACAAAAAGCCAAATCCTCCTAAAATGCTTCATTCCTCCATTACTCACTTACAGAATTTGCACAACATAATGCAGATTAACCATCCTTAATTCTTACTTTCAATATACAAGAAACGCTCAAGACAAAATTTATTTTTATTTTATTTTATTTTGTAGCAAACTTGGCTGGGGGAGGATAGAGGGAATGTTTCCTGTCTACTTACTGAAGGTTCACTGAAAATTAACTGATTAATAGGAGAAAACGGCATACAAAATTTATTTTATGTGCATGGGGGAAAATTACAGGAGTGTGATTACCTAATAATATAAACATCCATACATACACACTTATATGAGAGATACATATCGTATGTGTGTGTGTGTGTCAGAAACAAAGATTGAAATAGACCCAGATCTGAAAGATGAAACTGAACTGTGAAGAAAATTCAAGTCCCTAGCTGAAGAGAATTGACTCTTAGAAGTGATGGCTTTGTTAGCCATGCATTACTTAGTCACACAAAGGCCAGAAGCCCTCTCCTTCACCTGGACCTAGCCCCGGGGCACCATATCACCATGGTTACCCCAGTCCCTGGATCACAGGGAGCAAAAGCTATCAGCTAAGGCTCCTAACTCTGTTTTCCAGTATAGGAGCTCCATGAAAATTGAACTCTTGTGTAGTCAAGGAAAGGGAAGAAGGAGTCTCTCTCTGGGCTCTAAAGTAAATGAAGAGTTATCCCAAGCTTGAAAGAGTGAGACCAGAAAAAAACACATCAGCAATGTGAGAAGTAGAGGAGATTGGGAAGTCTATCAGTGAAGTGGAAGGTGTCACAGCTAGAGGTAAAGAGTGTGGAAGAAATGAGGGTGGCACAGGGAGCATGCTAAACTTGTATTAAGAGTATTAAGAGCGTAACGAGGAGTTAGTGTCATGCTGTTGGCTTACAGCCTGTCAGCAAGGACACCATCTCTGTGCTTAACAATTGAAATGTGCAACTAACTACTAAGGTTCAGTCATGTGGGCTAAACCACAGGAGACTCAATCAGTTAGGACAGGAAAAATCATTTACGGTTTTCAGGAATAAGCCCAACAAAATCACATACATTGTTCAACTCACCAGTTTGTCACTGCCACAGCAGCTGCTCATCACTGTCAATCCTAAGCCCCTTCTTTAGGTGGGCAGTGGGGAGGTGTCTTCCAGTTTTTTCTGAATCCAGTCCACCATCCTTATAGTATAGGCTTTGTCTAGTGGGTGCAGGGCCACTTAGCTGGTTTCTTTTAGTCATGCTTCTCCTTCCAGGTGCTGTAAATTTCTTTCTACACTGTGGATTTTAGCACCAAGATCACATCCAGACAGGCAGTGGTTAGACCTATTGCTCTCATGGAGAAGAAATTAAATCACAGGACAAACAGATTTCCTGGAAGAAAAAACAATAAAGCAGTCATTTAAAAAATTAGAATTACAATAGCCCCCTATCTGTGGTATTATATTCCAAGAACCCAATGGTTGCCTGAAACCACATATCCTACCTAATCCTACATATTTTGTTTTTTTGTATGCATGCATATCTATAATCCAGTTTGAATATAAATTAGCAAATAAGAGGCTAATGACAATAAGAAAATAGAACTATAACAATGTACTTTAATAAAAGTTATATGAGCCGGGCTTGGTGGCTCAGCCTGTAATCCCGCGCCTTTGGGAGGCTGAAGTGAGTGGATTGCCTAAACCCGCGGGTTCGAGATCCGCCTGGGCAGCGAGACCTCATCTGTACAATAAATCAAAAACCAGCCGGGAGTGGTAAGTGCATGCCTGTAATTCCGGCTACTCGGAAGGCTGAGGCGGAAGGATCGCCGGACCCCAGCAGGTCGAGGCTGCGGTGGCCGGAAGCGGCCACTGCACTCCAGTCTGGGAGACAGAGACTCCAACTCAAAAAAAAAAAAAAAAGTTATATGATAGTGTTATTACTCTCTCTCCTGTCTCAAAATATCTTATTGTACTATACTCACATTTTCACACCATGGTTGACCTCGGGTATCTAAAACCTAGAAGGGCAAAACCACAAATAAGGGGGCCTAGTGTACCCACTGTTTTTCCAGTGTATTAGGTCATAAGGTCAGCAAAATTGGAATAAGAAATAGAGGAGGAGCCAGGCTCGGTGGCTCAGCCTGTAATCCTGCGCGTTGGGAGGCTGAGGTGAGTGGATTGCCTGAGCTCACGGGTTCGAGACCCGCCTGGGCAGTAAGACCTCATCTCTACAATAAATCAAAAAATTAGCCGGGCGTGGTAGCACGCGCCTGTAGTTCCAGCTACTCGGAAGGTTGAGGCGGGAGGATTGCCGGAGCCCAGCAGGTCAAGGCTGCGGTGGCCGGGAATGGCCACTGCCCTCCAGTCTGGGTGACGGAGTGAGACTCCAACTCAAAAAAAAAAAAAAAAAATAGAGGAGGGTACTTTAGGGGCTTACTCTTTTACTATACATCTTTTACTGTTATTGAAGTCCATACTGGGATTGTATTGCAAGTGAAACCATAACACAATGAAACTTGTCTCCTATTTTTGGTAATTAATAAGGTCAAAGAGTTCTAGGGTCTGGTGCATTCCGTATTACATTTCTGGGATTTCTTGTTGCATTGTGGCAATGTTTTTGGCTTAGAATGATCATGAATAGCTGTGACTAATAACTGCCATTTCTGCTTTCTAAAAAAAAATTGCAAGAATTAAGAATTTCACATCTAAGAAACTAAATCTTATCCTTTCTAATGAGTTTTCTGATTTTAAAATGTACTAAAGGTATTATATTGTTGAATCAGTTAGATTTAAGTCAATAATAGTACATTCACTATTCACATTATGTGACGATGGTTTGATTTCAAGTTAATTGATGTTTAATATTTACTTGCCCACAAAGAAAGAAAATAAATTGTGGAAGTGAAAACACTAAAGGACACTGGAGGGAAAGGATGATTAGTTTTAAAATAAATATGTTCATTGTGATGAAAGAAGTGTGAGTCAGATGCCCAGGAGGGAAGAATATTGAATCTTAAAGTATTCTCAGTGGGACTAATTCTAAATGCTTTTTATTTTTTTCGAACAATTATTTCCCAAACAATGGTTACCTATAGACACAAATCCTCCTCCACATTTATATTTTGCTTGTATCCATTTATAGCTATGTGAAGAAATAACTAGGTGTAAGCACATCAAGCACATCGTTATTGCAGTTCTAATCTTTTTCTCTTTGTTTTAACAACTACAAGTTTCAACTTTTGGTTATCCAGAAACAAGCACATGCCTACCAACATACTCCCATCCTGGTGGAGTTTTGTTTATCCTTGGACACTATCAGTGTGATACATCATTTCTATATGTGTTGTGGAGTGCCCTGTGCTTGGGAACTAAATTGAAACTGGAACAACGAAAACCTCAGAAATAGTTACCCTGAAGAGTTGAAACTTTGGTAGGATGAGCAGGTTTAGTTTATGCTCGGTGGAACTTGGAGGGCTGAGTGTGGGATCATGACTCCCATGTTGACTGGGATACAGACCAAGGAGGTGAGAGTAGAGAGGAAAGAGGACATCATTGAGTTGTTTGCCCTCGCCCACTGCTCTCATTGGAGCTGGTTCCTCCATAAAATTAAATGTTAGTCGAAAGTCATCTTTGTGCACTTCTTGGTGAGTTTTCATACAGGTCTTTGCCCTTGAACATTTGAATGAAGATGCTTGCAGCTAGATGGAAAAAGTCTAAGAACTGGCTGCTTAGACACTCCAGTCCCTAATTCCAGTGCTGTATAGTCAGTTTCCCACCTTAACAATAGTTGTTGATTGACAATGATGATTGCCACTGTTTTATTCTCTGCCATATGTTTATTTTTTTGTAATATAGACAGTCTCAAAATTGTTATAGCTGAGAGCCCTTCCCCAGTGTGCCCCTGATAGGGATTGCATCTACAGTGTTAGAAAATTCTCCTTTATTAGAAAGTGTGGGTCCTTCCTGTCTTTCATGGGCTTAAATGACTCACATGTGCAATGGGGAAAAATGGGCCCCAAACTATACATCTCAAGTGTAGTGAGGGCTCAACGTTAACTGAAGGAAAGACTGAAATTAAAAAGCGTTAAGTAGAAAGGGCACCTAGAGCGGTTTAAATTCACAGTTCCAACTACAAGAATGCTGCTAAGCTATTTTTCTCTGGAGTTTCCAAAAGGTGGTCTTAAATGTCAGCAGTGCCAGGGGATTGAGGCTAGTGGAAAAAATGATCCTCTTAGGAATTTTATTTCAGTGTAGCTCTCACCTCTAGATTTCACCTTTAAAATTAGTCTGTAAAGTAAGTAGTACTGTATGATATGTCTGCAGTCTGTCAAATTCAAAATGTCAACTCATTCATGTCCAAACAAACATAGGTGGAAAAATATCAGAACAATATGATGATCAGTGCTTTCTGCCATCTCTGAATCATTTTTTTCAGCTTTTCTTTATCCTTTATGTTTTATTTTTTTCACTCCTCTCCTTTCAAGCTTTCTGGTCTTTGTTAAACAAGAATGGGAACCTTTTTTAATTCAGCAAGACTAAAGTTAAAATACACACTCTGGTTCCTCCCGACTATGTGACTTGGAGCATGCCATTAACCATAATTCCCTTCTTTATAAAATGAATTGATACATAGCTGGGTTGTTGTTAGGATTAATGAAGTAATTTACATAAGGTGTAATGTCTGGCATATGGTAAGCACTAAGCATGATTATTACATTATTATAATCCAGATGTCAGTTAGGGCCTCCTGGTCCCGGGGAGATTAGGTAAACTTTACTCAAATCTCTAATTTTATGATCCTTAAGAGTACAGAGTTCTTTCCAAGACTCTTGCTGCTTCTGTTCTTCTCTGTATTTGGTTCAGCATCTTATGCTCAATTCTTCTCCTAGCAAACCTATGTGCAAATGCCAATCCCTTACCAGTTTCCAGGGAAAAGCAAATCAAATGGTACTATATGGTTATGAATTTACAAGACTTTTCTGACTTGAAGTCATGAGGAAGGGGTGCTACACTATGAAGAGTAAAGCCTTCCACATCTTGCTTGCATCATCAGAATTTGCATCTGCCATCTTCTCTCTCTGTCAGTCTCATCCCTCTCTCCTCTCTGTCACTGCTCATTCCGTAGTTTTTATCCCTAGCACTCTAAACCCTTGCTACCTGAACTGCAGATGCCAGCAGTTCTGGTGCCACCTGGAAGTTTGCTGGAAATGCAGATTTATGACCCCACCAGAAGTTCAGACCTACTGAATCAGAACCGGTGTTTAAACAGAATCCCTGGTGACACCTGTGTAGGTTAAAGATTGAGAAGTGCTTATAGGTGTCATCTTCTCAGGCTTCTCAGGGCCCAACCCACACCCTAGTAGCCACATCAGAGGAGCTACTTAGAGAATAAAAACTCTCCATTGCGTACCCCACTGATTTGGGTCCCATTGGTAATGGTGGGTCAGATTTGTTTTAGCTGGTGTCAGTGTATTCTTGACTCAATATTTTGAAACCACCTTGTTTTGTTATGTTCCCACTTCTGGGAGCTATGATTCTCAATAAAGCTCATGATTCTGATGATGTGTTAATTGAATGATAAAGATAAATGAAGAAGCCTCTCCAAATACATCTTAAATGCTAACTTTTAAGACTGAGAGATAGGATATGGCTTCTTGTGAATTCATTTTGTGACGTTCATGTGGTTTCACGACACATAAATAAAACTACTAAAAGTTTAGAAGTAAAAGGCATAAGTTCAAATATCCAAGTCACCTGAAAGAACATCATGGAACAAATGACAGAAAAGCTGCTAATTCCCACTGAAAGACCATCAAATCAGAAGACGCGTAGGCCTAGAAATGATACCTCTAAGGTACTAGGATGAAACTATATTGCTGTGGTTTCAAACTCTGGCCACTTTTGACATTTGTGCTCTGAACTTTTATGTTAACCTGCCCAAAATTGCTCTGTGTAACACAGACTCTCCTCTGTGCTATGTGAACATTGCCATCTCGTGCAACAACAAGGGAGCTCACTCACTGGGTCTGATGTGGTGAATGCTGGCTTGGGAAGTTTTGCACATGCGTGACACTATCTCCCGTGAACACTTGTGGAAGGTTATGCTTGATCTCTACTTTTATAGAGATCCTGAAGAGATTGAAAAGGAAAAGCGAACTGCTGCTACAAAAGCTGTGACCAAGGAGAATTTCAGGGTGAATGGACTGCTCCAGCTTCCGAATTCACTACTACTCAGCCTGAGGTTGCAGACTGGTATGAAAGTATGCAGATGCCCTCTGTGCCAATTCAGTAGTTTCCTACTGAAGACTGGAGTGTTCAGCCTGCCACAGGAGACCTGCATGCAGCTTCCACTGCTCAGGTCACTGAATGGATAAACACAACCACTGATTGGTCTTAAGCTGTTCTTCCACAGGCTCTTAAGCAACATGGAAATAAGGTTGATGGAAAATAAGCATCCATTTCTAAAAAAAAAGAAAAATCCTTATCTTTAGCCAACTCAGTTATCAGATTTCGGAATCTCATGCATAGTCTTCTTAATTGACAAAAAAATTGGTGTGCCCATAAACAGTGCTGAGAATAGAAACTGCCTGTGGAAACCAAAACAAGTTAAAGGTGTCATTTGGGAAAGTCGACCCAGGTGGCATGATGAATAGAGATAGTGGACACAGGGTTTTTAGAATGATGGAGAGAAATTAAAGTGAAAACAAGTAAAACTTACTTTAAATAGAAATAGAAAAATTCAATTATATATATGAATGGTTGGTAGGTAAGGAGAAAAAATAGAAGAGAAATAAGTTATTGATTATTAGAGTTGACAAGACTAAAGGACAGGCTAGTTACCTTTGCAGGGACCAATTTTTCATGGCTGGTATTGAATCAGGTTGATTGGCACTACCATTCTATGTTTCGACACCACTACCCTACAGTGAGATAAGTGAAACTGTGATATCTGATATAACCCTTTATTATTTCTTGATAAGATATCACCAATTTTGATAAAGAAAGACAGATAAGGTGGATTCCTAAACATATTCAGAGAAATGCATTTCCAATATATCCTATTCAATGCCTATTACAATTTTTCTAATAATGTTTTGAATCTTTTTTATCAATTCACTGTCACTTTCATTTCAGTCTCTGGGCATTTCTTTGGTCATACATTTTAATACTTTGTATGTGCCCAGGAGGGGAAGCACATATTGTGTGTGTATATGTGCTTTCAGTCCTCTTATTTTTTGAAGTGTATTTTCTCATTGACAGAATTGATGTGCACTACTGTTGCTCATGCCTTTCCTAAATTACATTTATTTTTCTTTGAAACAGGTTTCCTTTTAAGAGGAAAACAAATCTAGTTTTCATTCTTTTCTCAAGTTTTTGAGTGTAGGATCAAATGATATAAGATAAAATAATAAACACATTAAAGTTGTGCTTTGGAGTCAGGAAAACTAAAATAGTCATTATTTTAGTGGATATGGGTTTAATTATTGAAAAACATGCTACAGAATACTTTCTGTAATTTCATGCTTAATTCCAATTCATTTTTGATATCCTTTAAAATTCATGGTGCATTCCTGATTGTTTTCAGTGTTTACTCCCATCCATTTCCCAAATCCAACAGAGAAATAAAAGCAATAAAAAAAAAAACATTCCCAAGCTATGTATACACAATTTACTTTCTTCGCATTAAAAAAAAAAAATACTTTTTTTTTTTTGAGTCAGAGCCTCACTCTGTCACCCAGGCTGGAGTGTAGGAGACAATCATGGCTCACCGCAGCCTCAACCTTCTAGGCTCAGGCCATCCTTTTGCCTCAGCCTCACAAGTAGCTGGAACTACAAGCATGCACCACCATGCCTGGCAATTTTTTTTTTTTTTTTTTTGGTAAAAATGAGGTCTGTCTTTGTTGCCCTGGCTGGTCTAAAACTTCTGGGCTCAAGCAATCCTCCAGCCTTGTCCTCCCAAAGTGCTGGGATTACAGGTGTGAGCCACCCCACCCTGCCATAAAGAAAAAAAAAAAACAACCTGTTTTTTTCCTGCTTTTGTCACATTTAATTTCTCACATGATCCATTGGCACTCACATAGCCCATACACTGTTATTTTGTGTCATCTCATCCTTGTGAATATTTTTGTCTTGCCCCAGGAAAGTTGTAGAACCATGTCTCCCTGAAGTATAGTTTCATTTCCCCCAAGTGAAAATTGTCTGCATGTTTTGGAATAATGTTTCTATTGCCGTTTTACTGAATATGGTGCTAGTTTTGTGATTACCAAGCAAGATCTACGCGAGCCAGCATGTTTATCAAACTTAAATATAGGACACATGGTCTGACAAGATAAGTGTTCTGAAGAAATAAATAGACAAATTATTACAAATCAGACATGTCCTGCCAAATCCAGAACATAGGATTGCTAAATTTGTAGAACAACATGCTCACTCTGTTCTTGATCTCTGTTCTCAGTAAGACTTCTTTATTGTTGAAGCCAAGCACTTACATGGCTCTGTCCTGACTCAATTTTTCCTTCACTCTTCCGAGTAGTTTTCCACCCATCCCCGGGTTTCCCATCATTCCCAGTAATGCTGCACTACTTAGTCTTGTAAGGTTTTTCTTGCCTTCTTATCATCCCTTCTGGAAAGTATCAGAACAGTGCAGGCTAGAAGTAGAATATGTGCAAATGGAAAATAATTTGATGGTGATCATTAATGATGACTTAAATTCAAAGAGATCAGAAATAGGTAAGTTAGTCTAGATTGAGTTAGAGTTCACTCTACACTGAAAAATGCATTTGACAATTGTTCTATAAGAATGAAACATTTGGAAAAGTATTACATAAAAAAAAATGCAAAGCTAGCCGGGCTCGGTGGCTCAGCCTGTAATCCCGCGCTTTGGGAAGCTGAGGTGAGTGGATTGCCTGAGCCCGCGGGTTTGAGACCCGCCTGGGCAACTTGGCGAGGCCTCATCTCTACAACAAATCAAAAAATCACCTGGGCATGGTAGCGCATGCCTGTAATTGCGGCTACTCAGAAGTCTGGGGCAGAAGGATCACCAGAGCCCAGCAGGTCGAAGCTGCAGTGGCCGGGAGCGGTCACTGCACTCCAGTCTGGGCAACAGAGTGAGACTCCAACTAAAAAAAAAAAATGCAAAGCTTGTTTGGAAACAATCAAGATAGGCAAAGAGTAAGGAGTTGGAAATGATTACACCATTTATAGGTAATCAGTTTTTTACTCTCTTTCCAAAGGTCACTTTAAATATTTTTGCTGTGTGGTAACCTTACTCCACTCCTCGTTGAAACCTCATACAGTGATGACAGGTTCTCTTAATTTTCAGGTAATAGTCTCGTGATCACCTTAGGTTAAAAATACAATCTCAATTCAGTGATTAGAATGGCTAGTTGCAATACATTCATTAAAACCCCAAACTTGATTTAGCATAAAATCTTTGTAGCTCAGGCCTGATCCAGGTTGTACATGTAAAACTGACTCTTTCTTTAAAGGGGTTCCTTCCCTTTTGGGACTTTTTTTATGTCTTTGTTCAGTTTGAAGTGTTCAAGAGATAGGTAACTGGTTCCACTTTGTTATCTTTGTAAATTCAGCAATTGGAAAAGGGTGTCTCTGTCATTCTCGCTGTGAAGTCTCCATTCTATTTGGCACCTTACTTATTGAGGAAAGGGTACTTTCAAGTTTGGCCAGCAGGTTTAGAGAGAGTGAACACAACTTAGATGACTGGTCAAGTACTATCAGAGACTTAAATGTTATCACACATTTGTATTAATGACCTCATATTTCACTACGCATTATTAACTAATTTTATTATTTATAATTCATTGAATGCCTACTACCTGCCAGCATTTTCTAGGTGTTTTACACACGTTCTTTTATTTATTAAATGAATACAAGCACACTAATAGGTAGATGCTAGCCCTTTTCAGGTGAGGGAACAAAGTTGCAAGTTTGAGTTACTTACCTAGGGTCACATAATTAAATAGTAAAGCTGAAAATTCAATCTTAAATTACCTAAAATGGATAGAACCTCAAGACAGCGTCATTTGTCCCAACTACTTGGTTTGTTTGTTTTTATAAAGCGGCCTAAAGCTATGTCATGCAGAGAGAACAAGGGTTGACAAGCAGTGCTAAATGCCTTTTGTTTTATCCCTGCTACTGTAGTAGACCTCAGCTCAAGGTTGACCCCCATTCACTCCCTTTTTCCCCCTTTGCCATTGCTAATTGCCTTTCTTTCCGTCCTGAGACTTAATCTTTCAGACTAAGCAGTATTTACAAAAAAAAAAAAAAAAATACACCGAGCTAACTGTGTGCAAAGCATGAACTGAATACAAATACAAACATAAAAATTGTAAGACTACAGGTTGAATATACCCTATCCAAAATGCCTGAAATCAGAAGTGTTTGGGATTTCAGATTTTTGTTTAATATTAGCAGATACATAATGAGCAGATACATAATGAGATATCTTGGGAATGGCAACAAAGTCCAAACACAAAATTCATTTATATTTCATATACATCTTACACACATCGCTCAATGCTAATTTTATAAAATGATTTTTAATAATTTTGTGCAAAGTTTTGACTGTAAAATTCACTTGTCACATGATCTCAGGTATAGAATTTTCCACTTGTAGCATCATGTTGCCACTCAAAGTTGCAAATTTTGAGCACTCCAGATTTTTAATTTTAGAGTTAGGGATGCCCAACCTGTATATTAACCAGAGATGAGTGAATGAGTCTTAAGTGAGAGATAATAAATATCAGGATAACTGTGTGTCCTAGTTCAAATTTACTTTGTACAATAATACTTTATATATCATTTTGATATATCATGATGTTATGTAGGAAACCTATTTTTATTAAACCAGTGCATGAGCACTCTCTACTATCTCTGTAAAGCAAGCCAGAAGTTACTCAAGGCTCATGGCTAGTAAGCTACTCTGTTTTCAGCCTACTCACTCATGGGATGTTTACCAGGAATGATTTGTGTTTATTATAATACATATTTGTAATATATGCACATGTTCTAGTAATTGTCAAATTAACTATGAAAGAATAAATAGTAAGAATTTGGAAATAACTGGATAAAAATCGAGATACAGTCTAAATCCAGAATGACTCCCAATGATCTATGTTCTCTTTCAATTTAAAAATCAAACAAACAAAAAGGGATAATTGTTTATTCATAAAAGATATTGGGAGCCGGGCTCGGTGGCTCAGCCTGTAATCCTGCACCTTTGGGAGGCTGAGGTGAGTGGACTGCCTGAACCAGCGGGTTCTAGACCCGCCTGGGCAGCGAGACCTCATCTCTATAATAAACCAAAAAATCAGCTGGGCGTGGTAGCACGCGCCTATGGTTCCAGTTACTTGGAAGGCTGAGGCAGAAGGATCGCCAGAGCCCAGCAGGTTGAGGCTGCGGTGGCC
>NW_007247121.1:276303-285045 GCF_000164805.1 Carlito syrichta
CCCCCACAGTTTCTGCTACTGCTACTGTGATCCTTATCTTATACTATCATGACAGTTGTTCAACCTCCACTTATGTGTGAGAACATCTACATTGTTTTTTAAATAGCCAAGCATAGTGGCATGCACCTGTAGTTCCAGCTACTCTGGAGGCTGAAGCAGGAGGATTGCTTGAGCCTGTGTTTGAAGTTGTGGTGAGCTATAATTGTGCCACTGCACTCCAACTTGGGCAACAGAGTGAGACACTCAAAGGAAACAAAGAAGATATTAGGAAATTTCTATCAGTGGACGCTAATTCAAAGGAGTTTCTTGTGCCTATATTACTAGATTGGTTAATTGGTGCTCAAACTTTGAGAAAATCTCATTTTACTTTGAAGAACAAAGGTTGAGAATGCGGATGTGACATTAAACACAAACACACATGCACGAACAAACAAAATGATAAAGTTGTATCCCTGTGTCCCACAAGGGGTCCAAACCACCAAAGCCCTCCCTTTAGCAACAGGCAAACAACTATCAGCCTTCAGAGAACCAGAGTCCAAATGGGCTCCCTATGGCAACACCACAATGGTGTAGAACCAGACTTTCTAGCTCCTTGTGCAGATAACTTTTGGACCAAGTAGACTCTTCTCTTTGTTAATGCAAGCTAAAGGCCTTACAAAGAAGAAACTGAATGTCCTGCTAATAAGGACATGTGAGGTTTTGAGCAATCAATTTGAACTGACCTTGTTTACATTTCAATCTACTGAAAAAGGTCAAACACATTAAACCCAATTTTAGAAAATATTGTTAGACTGAATGTAAAATGTTCTATTTGTCTTTCCAAAACAAAAATTATTTAGTTTCACTTTATTTGCAAATGGAAGAAGCTACAGCTTTAGAGAAAGTATGATTTTTTTTTTTTTTAATGAAAAAGCATTACGGGTTGAACATCCCAAAACCTAAAATCTGAAATGTGAAATGCTCCAAAATCCAAAACTTTCTGAGCAGTGGCAACTCATTGAAGCATTTCCAATTTTGGATTTTTGGATTTGGGATGCTCAACCAGTAAGTATAATGCAACTATACTGGAACCCAAACAATCTGAAACCCAAAGCATTTCTGGTCCTAACAATTTTGAATAAGGGATACTCAACCTGTACAATGTCTTGCATTTAAGGTTACTTTTTAAGCTTTTGGTTCATCCAATAACTACACTTACAGGTATATTTCTTAGAAATATCCTTTATAATTTTAACACTGACTTTATCTCTTTGGCTACTTTAGTTGGGCCAATATTTGTACTCAGTTCCATCCAGGTTAGTTGTTTTTTGCACCATAAAAATCCTGTAAATAGGCAACTAAAAGAACTAAGCTAAAACAGGTGTGTGCATGCCCCTCCTCCCTCATGAAAAAGCAGGAAAAACAATGAAAAAGCTTTCTTGGCCTTTAAGAACAATGTTGCTAAAAACATTCTTTTAAGCATTGCTCAGGGCATATGTGCAAGTGTTACGAACTCAGGAGTGAAACTGTGGGTCATAAAGTATGCTCCCATTTACTTTTTTTGACCAATACCAAATTGTTTTCCAATTAATACTCCCACCAGCAATGCATGAACTAAAGTTTTGTTGATCCATCTTTTTCCTGAGCATTTGGGTTATAAAGAGCTTTTGGAAAAACATCTCAGAACTGTTTACCTGGGGGAAGAAGGAAGGAAGCACTAATCCATGAGCTGTTTTACCCTGATCTTCATATTGTATTCATGAGCTGTTAACTACCTAGTATTTTTAGGTTTCAAAGGTGTTAATGCAGGTGAGTTCCGGCAGGCAACCCTTGTCAGCTTGATTCCTGGAAAACAGATGTACGGGATTCAGCTCCAGGGGAGGGTAGTGCTAATGGTAGCTCTTGAGCAAACTCAATTAAACACAGCATGGAAGACGTTATTGCAGCAGGGGATGAAATAAGAGTTGATACACAAGAGGGTTCACAATAATTTTGATAATTCTTATAGTTTATTGGTTTTGTAGGTGTCCTTTATCAAGTTATTAGTTCTTTTTATTTTTATCTTTATTAAAGTATTATTGGTAGTTTGTTTATAAGTAGCGCAACTACATTCATGAGATGTTCTTATAACTTTCCATGCCTTACTCTTTGGAAGAAGTCACTATGCACAGCCCACATTTAAGGAGTGAAGAGTTATGCTTTACTTTCTTGAAGGAGATGTATTTACACAGGTTATTTGGAATTCTTCAGCACATAAAACCTGTTTCTTTCCTTCCAATTATTTATTCAGCCATTTATTTATGTAGTTATGGACTCATGGATATTTATTTTTTACTATGAGCTACAATCCAATACCATGTTTCTTATTTTGTTGTTCAAATATAGGTCCCTGTGTTCATTTGACATACTACAGTCATTGTGCTTTGTTTTATTTTGTCTTTTTTTCAAACACTTCCTTAGTTTCTGGCACTACTGGATGCTCCAGCTCATCTTATATATTTCTAGCCCCAGTCCTAGAATCAACCATTTCTCAAAGGAGTCTAGTCCTTTAATTAAATACATTATTCTTTTCAAAAATTTGGTATTTATGTTATTATGTCTTCATCCAATAAGCTGAAGTATTTCTTTATTTTCTCTACTGGAAAATTTGGTTTATGCTTATAACTCTTTGTTATTTCATGTTTGCTGGGATTTCCATGCAAAGCCATTTGATTCTAGTGTGTTTGTTGGTAAGATAAGCTATTGATTCTGTATTTTTTTTTTTTTTTTTTGAGTTGGAGTCTCACTCTGTCACCCAGACTGGAGTGCAGTGGCCGCTCCCAGCCACCGCAGCCTCGACCTGCTGGGCTCCGGCGATCCTTCCGCCTCAACCTTCCAAGGAACTGGAACTACAGGCACACGCTACCACGCCCGGCTAATTTTTTTGATTTATTGTAGAGATGAGGTCTCGCCAAGTTGCCCAGGCGGGTCTTGAACCCGCAGTCTCAGGCAATCCACTCACCTCAGCCTCCCAAAGGCACGGGATTACAGGCTGAGCCACTGAGCCCGGCTGATTCTGTATTTTAATGAATATGTACTTTTTAAAAATTGGACCAGCTCAGTTTGTATTTTTAAAGATACTTCCCCCCATTTAATACAATATTTTAAATTTATTAACAAAATTACTTGTGGCATTATCTTATCATTTTAATCACTGTAGTATCTGTATTTTTTTTTTTTTTGAGTTGGAGTCTCACTCTGTCACCCAGACTGGAGTGCAGTGGCCGCTCCCGGCCACCGCAGACTCGACCTGCTGGGCTCCAGCGATCCTTCCACCTCAGCCTTCCAAGTAGCTGGAGCTACAGGCGAGCGCTACCACACACAGCTAATTTTTGATTTATTGTAGGGATGAGGTCTCACCAAGTTGCCCAGGTGGGTCTCGAACCCATGGGCTCAGGCAATCCACTCACCTCAGCCTCCCAAAGGCGCGGGATTACAGGCTGAGCCACTGAGCCCGGCTAGTATCTGTATTTATATCATCTCTTCCACTCCTAATATTGTCGTTTTGTCTTCTCTATTTTGTTTTATTTTTTATTTTCACCTGAGATGTCTTTATTTTTTCAAAGAATTGTTTTTGGGGCATCGTTAGTCTCTTATATTTTGTTTTCATTTATCTATAATCTTTATTATTTACTTACTGTTATTTGGGTAAGATTTATGTTTTTCTGTTTTTATATTTAGGTCAGTTACCTGATTAATTTTTAAAGAATCTTCCTTTCTAATATACATACTGAAGGCGTCAAAATTTCTCTAAGTACCACTTTAGTTATTAAAGTGCCCCCCCCAAAAAAAGGAATTATTTTTTGGAGGGCAGATCCCTTGTATTACAGGCTTCTCCTGCTAGGTAAGTGTTCTAGGAACCTATCTGCATCATTTTACCAGCTAGTGTTATTGTGAGAGGCTGCTTTCAGGTTCAGTAAATTTTTCTGCTCAGTGGATAACCAGTTCCTCATGCTGTCCGCAATTTTTTTTTTTTGAGTTGGAGTGTCATTCTGTTGCCTGACTGTAGTGCAGTGGCACACTCACAGCCACCCCAGCATCCACCTGCTGGGCTCAGGCTTCCACCTCAGCCTTCCCAGTAGCTGGAACTACAGGTGTGTGGTACCACGCCTGGCTAATTTTTGATTTTATTGTAGAGACAAGGTCTCGCCAAATTGTTTGGGCTGGTCTCGAACCTGCAGGCTCAGGCAATCCACTCGCCTCAGCCTCCCAAAGTGCTGGAATTACAAACTAAGCCACCAATCCCAGCCCTGCTTCAGTAAAACTTTTTTTTTGGAGATTCTTTCAATGCATTCGACCATTTCATGACAGAGGATTCATGAGTGCACCAGCCTACACTATGCTGAGTGTTCAGCAGTTTTTGCCCAGAACAGCATGACTTCCAGGCCCCACCCTCCCTATTCACTTGATCTCGCCCTGAGTGACACTTTTTTGTTTCCCTAGGTGAAAAAAGTCCTCAAAGGGAAATGTGTTACCAATGTGAAGAAGGTGAAGCAAAAAATGTCAAAAGCTCTAAAAGGCATCAAAATTAACAAGTTCAAAAACTGATTTGAGCAATGAAAAAAGCATCTTGTTAGATGTATTGCATAAAATGGAGAGTACTTTGAAGGTAAGTGAAGTTTAAACGTGTAAGAATAAATACACAATTTTTAAAAATAAATTTCAGTTTTTTGGGTTCTCCCCCTTGTATATTCTGCAATTTTCATTAATATAATTTTGGTTAATTAGTTTGAAATAATTTGTTCTTTTCCTGACTCAAGGGTTATTTTATTTTATTTATTTACTTATTTTATTTTTTTGAGTTGGAGTCTCACTCTGTCGCCCAGACTGGAGTGCAATAGCCGCTCCCGGCCACCACAGCCTTGACCTGCTGGGCTCCGGCGATCCTTCCACCTCAGCCTTCCAAGTAGCTGGAATTATAGGCATGCGCTACCATGCCTGGCTGATTTTTTGATTTATTGTAGAGATGAGGTCTCACTGCCCAGGCAGGTCTCGAACCCGCGGGCTCAGGCAATCCACTCACCTCAGCCTCCCAAAGGCGCGAGATTACAGGCTGAGCCACTGAGCCAGGCTCAAGGGTTATTTTAAAAGATACTTTTATTTGCATTTCTCTGATGATGAGTGAAGCTGAGCATTTTTTCATGAGAAAAGCAAATCGAAACTACATTGAGATACCACCTAACCCCAATAAGAATGGCCATCATTAATAAAACAAACAACAACAGATGCTGATGAGGATGCAAAGAAAAAGAAACACTTCTACACTGCTGGTGGGAATGCAAATTAGCACAACCTCTTTGGAAGACAGTGTGGTGATTTCCGAAAGAACTAGAAATTGGCCTTCCATATGACCCAGCAACTCCCCTATTGGGAATATACCTGGAGGAACTCAAATCATTCTACAAAAAAGATACCTGCACATGTATGTTTGTTGCAGCTCTATTCACAATAGCAAAATTATGGAACCAACCATGCTGCCCATCGTAGCTGGACTGAATAAAAAAAATGAGGTACATATACACAAGGGAATATTATGCAGCCATAAAGAAGGACAAACATGGACACTGCAGCAACTTGGATGGATTTAGAGTCGATCACACTCAGTGATCTATTACAGAAACAAAGAACAGAGTACCATATGTTCTCACTCATAAGCGGATCTTGAACAATTATAATACTATAAGAAAGGGATTGGCAGTAGTGGGAAACTGTCAGGGAACAGGGGGTGGAGTTGGCAGCTGAGGGAAACTGCTAGGGGAGGGAGGGGCACACCTCATCAACAAGGGTTTGTATACCTAACTCTAAATTGTACCCCACATCTTTATAATTAAAAAATGGGAAAAAATAAAGATGCTTTTAAATTTCCAAATGTATTCATTCTTTATTTATTCAACCAGTATTTATTACATACATGAAAATACCAGAAACTATTCTAGTCACTAGTAATATGACAGTACATGTAGCAGAATTTAAACTCCAGGCTCTAGAGTTTACATGTAAGATGGGGAAGACATGAAAAGGAAAGTAATATTTTAAAAGTTGTGAAATGATCTGGAGAAAAATAAAGTATGGAAGAGAGATAGAGATTGAGTTATGAAGAAGGTGCTTGATGAAGGCTTCAGTAAAAGGTCACATTCGTGAAAAGACCTAAAGTAGTTGAGGAAGTGAATGTCCAGATATCAGCAGAAAAATCCCTGGCACAAGAAACAAGTGAAAAGTTAAGAGGTGGAATCAGGCTTGATGTGTTAATGCAACAACAAAGGCCAGTGTTTCTGGAACAGACTGAGTAAGGGAGAGGAGAGGAGAGATGAGGTGATGAGGTCAGAGAGATAAAACCAGAAGCTTTACTTCTGTATCCATTCTATAAAAGCCTGTATCCTGTGTTTTCTACATGGAATCTGAAGAGAGGTGTGACTCATCCAGCTAAGGTTTTCACAGGATCACTGTATTTGTGAAAAGACTGAGTAGGGCAAAAAAGAAGCAAGAAGACAAAAAATGTATTGTTATTTGCTTTATGACCTAGAGAGTATTGTCAAATTCACAATGTTCTCCAAGTTTGTGCAGAAAACACATATTCTTCAATCATTGAATGCAATGATACATATATATTCTTTAGCTCAAACTTATTCATTGTGGTATGCAAACCTTCTGTATTTTGCAAAGTTTTAATCTATTTGATCCATCAGTTACTACAGATATGTTAGAGTCTCCAAATGTGACAGTGTTAAAATTTCCCATTTAATGTTGTCAATATGTGCTTTATATAGTTTTAAGTTATATTATTAAGCACACATGATTTAAGAATCATTCTCTTCTGGCAAATTGAAAGTTTTCAGCACTATGTAGGACTCTTTTGTTAAGGTAAATTAAAATGCAGATACGGTCTGAAGAGTCCCAGAGCAGACAAACCAGTTAAGACTTATAAGTGACATAAACCTTGCTTAATTTGCAAATGTAAGTAAAACTTAAGTTGAGTTGTTTCTTGTAAATGCCTCTATTAAGGGAAAAACAGAGCTTAAGCTCAATCAATTAGAAGTAGCTGACAAATTTGTAGTTATATAATTAGGTACTTAATGAAATAGACCAAACAAGGCAGCAGTATAACCGACCAATCAAATATTTTCTTTGCTTTACTTCAGTATCCATTCCATAAAAGTCTGTATCCTATGTTTTCTACATGGATCCCTTGAACTGCTTCTGGAGTTTAGGTGCCCAATTCACGAATTGTTTGCTCAAATAAGGTCTTTCAAAATCATATTGTGCCTCAGTTTACTTTTTTGTTTCTTTTATATTTCCCAACTCTTTATCTCTCTGAGATGTATTCTGGAGATTTTTATGGATCTACCTTTTATTTCTTTTCTTCTCAACAGTCTAACTTGCAATTTAACTCATATTACATTCATTATTTTAATTATTATGGTTTTTCTTTCTAAAAATTATTTTGATTCTATTTCAAATATGCTTTTGTAGTTTTTGTTTATTTGTTTTTTAAAATTTCTAACTTCTATTTCATGTTTTAAAATATATGAGTATAGTTATTTTGCATTCTGGGTCTGGTGATTCCAGCATTGAAATTCTTTGCACATCATTTTCTACCTCTCTTGTGGCTTTTGTATTTGTCTTTCTGTAAACTCATGTTCCTTAGATTGTTACCTGTGGAAATTCTTTGAGAGCTGGGTTACAATTGTTTCCCCAAAAGAGGGTTTGTTTGGTTGTGCCAGTCATCTGGGCGTTGGGAACAGTTATCTTAAATACTTCTCTTGAGGTTTTTTGGTTATGTGAATCTGGGCTGCAGGTTTGTGTGAGGACTATTTTTGTTTAAAAATTCTCAGGAGAGGTTGTTTTGCCTCTTTATACAAGATGAATATCAAGACAGGCAGGTTTTCTTGCTGTCTCGTTGGTATGCCAGGTTTATTTATCTTTACTGTTATATGGAAGGTCTATCCCTGCTGGGTACTAGCTCTATCCTTTCGGTTGTATTAAACTCCAGCTTTGGGCAGGCTTTAGGCTCTGCTCTTGTCCTTGGGCCTTTCATAGCATCAGATAATGCTCTGCTCAAGGTTGTCAAGGTTTACAGATGCCCTGCAGACAAAGGCTGCCTTTATTTCTCTCTTACATTCTTAGATCTCTGTCTTCTTTTAATTTTTTGTTGTCTGTTCTTCATTTCTTGCCAAATCAGTGGTGACATTAAAAAATGTTTATATTTTATGCAACTTCTTGCCATTTTCCTTAGATGGGATATTCACAGTTTTGAAATGACCGCACTACTTCAAAAGAGGTACTTTATACATGCTTTCTTTCTCTTCATGTACATTCTTTTCCTCTTTTATGTGTAAGTCTGATGTAAATATGAAATATATTGTTTCATAATGACCTTCTCCAAAAAGATATATAATGTGAAGCAGAAGATTACTGTGATAAGAATTAATCCTGTGAGTGAGAGCCAAGATGGCTGACGGAGGACATTGCACGATTGAAGCTATCTCCAAAGAAGCTTATATGGAAGAGCAGACCTAGGGCTTTAGGGGTTGACCAGAAAATCCAGCCTAAGGTCTACCAGATAATCATCTAGGGATGCAAGGGATGGACACCCCCAGAGGCATCCCCAACATTAGAATGAGAGATAACCAGCCAGGCTTGGTGGCTCAGCCTGTAATCCCACGTTTTGGGAGGCTGAGGTGAGTGGATTGCCTGAGCCCACGGGTTTGAGATCCACCTGGGCAA
>NW_007247121.1:285276-377018 GCF_000164805.1 Carlito syrichta
AAAAAAAAAAAAAAAAAAAGAATGAGAGATAACCATTAGAGACAGAGGGGGTGAGTGAAAATGATGACTTTTCTGAATACCTAGTGTGGGCCTCTACGATCTCAGCCAGTGAATGGACATTCCAGGAACTCTCACCTATACCAGCTGGTCACAGAGGGCTGCCCTGTGTGGAGACAGAGGCATCAGCAGGTCCCATGTGGAACACAGGGTACCCCAGTACCAGGAATCCCCTAAAATAGCTGCCAAGCTTCCATGGAGAGCCTCAATGGAAAACACCCCATGGGGGTGAACTATGCTGTGTAGGTATGCTCCCCTGCTTCCCCTGCCTCACCCTTCAGCACCCAGCAGGGGTGATATGAATGAAGTATGAACACAATCAAAAGCTTGAAATCATATTAAGCATTCTCTCAGACCACAGCGGAATAAGAATAAATATTATCACCAACAGGAACCCCCCCAAAACACACAAACACATGGAAATTAACCAACATGCTTCTGAATGACTTTTAGGTTAACTCAAAAGTCAAGGCAGAATTAAAAAGATTCTTAGAAACAAATGAAAACAAAGACACAACATAACAAAACCTCTGAGATAACATGAAATTAGTGCTAAGAAGGAAGTTTATCACATTACACATACATATCAAGAAGATAGGGTGATCTCAGGTCAACAGTCTAACATAACATCTAAGGGAGCTGGAACAACAAGAGCAATTTAGTCCTAGAATTATTCAAATGATGGAAATTATTAAAATAATGTTACAGTTGAATGAAACAAAAACTGAACACTCAAACAATGGATTGACAAGATGTAAAGCTGGTTCAAATAAGTTTGACAGACCCCTGGCCAGATGAACAATCACAACAAAGAAAGAGAGGGAGAAGAAGAGGGCAGGAGGGTGAGAAGGAGAGAAAGTTCAAATAAACACAATTAGAAAAGAAAAAGATGATGCTACAACTGACCATGAAGAAATACAAAAGGTTATCAGTGATTACTATGAACACCTTAGATGAATAAACTAGAAAATTTAGAGAAATGGAGGAATTCCTGACATCATATGACCTTCCAGGATTGAAACAGAGATACATTGAAATGCTAAACAGACCGATAATAATACAAGAAATTGACTCAGTAATAAGAGAAGTTCCCACACAAAAAAATGCCCTGGGTCAGATGGTTTATCAGCTGAATTCCACAAGATGTACAAGGAAGAGCTGATACCAATCCTATTTAAAGTATTCTAGACAATTGAGAAAGAAACAATTCTAGCTCATTCTATGAGGCCTATATCATACTGATACCCCAAAATGGCAAAGATCCAACAAGGAAAGAAAACCACAGGTCAATGTCTCTGATGAACATATATTCAAACATTCTTTATAAGATTCTAACAAATTGTATTCAAAGCACATTTCAAGGGGCATCCATCACAAACATGTGGGCATCATTCCTGGGATGCAAGGCTGGTTCAAACATACATAAATCAGTAAATATAATCCATCACATAAACAGGTGTAAAACCAAGACCAACACGATTATCTCACTAGATGTAGAAAAAGCATTTGATAAAATCCAACCAACATCCGTTCTTTTAAAAAATCCTCAAACACCTAAGAATTGAAGGACCATTCCTCAATATATTAAGAGCCATCTATGACAAACCTGCAGCCAACGTTATGCTTAATGGATGGAAGCTGAAAGTAATTTTCTAAAAACTGGAATAAGACAAGGATGCCCGCTCTCATCCCTCCTATAGGCAGAGCAATTAGGTAGGAGAAAGAAATTAAAGATATCCCCTCGGGAAAAGAGGAAGTTAAATTATCCCTCTTTGCAGATGTTATGATTCTATACCTAGAAGATGCTAGAGAGTCTGACAAGAACCTCCTCATACTGATAAATGACTTTGAAAAAGACTTGGGCCAGGTTCAGTGGCTCAGCCTGTAATCCTGCGCCTTTGGGAGGCTGAGGTGAGTGGATTGCCTGAGCCCGCGGGTTCGAGACCTGCCTGGGCAGCGAGACCTCATCTCTACAATAAATCAAAAAATCATCCGGGCATGGTAGCGCATGCCTATAATTCCGGCTACTTAGAAGGCTGAGGCGGAAGGAACGCCGGAGCCCAGCAGGTCAAGGCTGTGGTGGCCGGGAGTGGCTACTGCACTCCAGTCTGGGTGACAGAGTGAGACTCCAACTCATAAAAAAAAAGAAAAGAAAAGAAAAATACTCGGGATACAAAATAAAAACACACAAAAAAGTGGCATTTATATACACTAATAACAAGCAAGTTGAGAAACAAATAAAAACCACAAACTAATTCACAATAGCCACAAAAAAAACTCCCCTGCATTCATCTAACCAAAGATGTAAAAAACCTTTACAACGAGAACTACAATATATTGCTCAACAAAATCAAGGAGGATAAAAAGAGGAGAACATCCCATGCTCATGGATTGGAAGAATCAATGTTGTAAGATGTCCATCCTGCCCAAGACAATCTATAGATTTGATGCAATCCATATCAAATTACCAGCATCATTTTTTACAGACCTAGAAAAGACAATACAGAAATTAATATGGAAGCAAAAAAGAACCCAAATAGCTAAAGCAATCCTGGACAAAAAGGACAAGACTAGAAACATTGTACTTCCAGACCTCAAACTTTACTACAAGGCTACAGTGACCAGACATCATGGGTACTGTTACAAAAATAGACACATAGATCAAAGGAATAGGACAGAGAATCCAGAAATAAAACCATAACCTTTCAACCAAGTCATCTTCAACAAAGCCAACAAAAAAATTTGGGAAAATATACCATATTTTGCAAATGGTGCTGGGGAAACAGGCTAGTCACATACAGAATAATGAAACTGGACCCCTACCTTTCACCATATACAAAAATTAACTCAAAATGGACCAAGGATTTAAATGTGAAATTCCAACCTATAAGAATCTCAGAGGAAAATGTAGGAAGCAGCCTTCTGGACCTCAGAATAGGTAATGAATTCATAGCAAAATACTCAAAAGCAAATGCAACAAAAGCTAAAATTGACAGGCAGAAGCATATCAAGCTAAAAAGTTTTTGCACCATAAAAGAATCCATCAAGAGAGTAAAGAGACAACCCACAGAATGGGGGAAAATATTTTCAAGCTATGCATCTGACAAAAGCTTAGCATCCAGGATTTACAAGAAACTCAAACAGATTGACAGGAAAAAAAATTAAAAAGTAGGCAAAGGATATGAAGAGACACTTCTCAAAGGATGACATCCAAGTAACTAACAAACATATGCCAAAATCCTCAGCCGTATTAATCATCAGAGAAATGCAAAGCAAAACTACAGTGAGACACTATCTCACACTAGTAAAAATGACTATTGTTAAAAAAAGTGAAAAAAACAACAGTAGTTGGTGAGGCTGCAGAGAAAAGGAAATGCTTCTACACTCTTGGTGGAAATGTAAGCTAGTTCAACCTTTCTAGAAAGCAGTGCGGCATTTTCTCAAAGAACTAAACATTGAGCTTTTATACAGTCCAGCAATTCCACTTCTGGGACTATACCCAGAGAAACACAAATTGCTTACCCAATAAGACACCTGCACATATATGTTCATTGCAGCACTATTCACAATAGCAGAAACACGAAACCAACACGATGGCCACTGAAAGTGAACTGAATGAAGAAAATGTGGTACATATACATGATGGAATACTACACAGCCTTAAAGAAGAGCAAAATCATATCATTTACAGCAACATAGATGCAGCTGGAGACCATCATCCTAAGTGTACTATCACAGAAACTAAAAACTGAAAACAGTACTGCATGTTTTCACTCATAAGCAGGCTCTTATCACTGGACACACAAACATAAAGGTGGGAACAACAGACACTGCTAAAGGAAGGAGGAAGGGTGAAAGGACAAGGGGCACACAACCACACACTAGGTAGCAGGTCCACTATCTGGAGGAGAGAATGCTTGATAGAAACCCAAACCTCACCTGCATGCAATTTACTTATGTACCAAATCCTCAAAATAACGTTAAAATAGGAATAACATTTTTAAAAAGAATTAATCCTGATAATTTGATAATTGTTCAAAACTAAAGACTAACAATATTTTAGTATAACAGAAAAATATCTAATTATATTATCACTCAAGTGTACTAGAGACTGGCCAAATATAAACCTAATCCTGAATTGTACCCCATATCTTTAAAATAAATAAAAATAATTTTTAAAAAACATGGACAACCATTTTCCAAATTGGAAATCTGAAAGTTAGAAGTAAAAATCACTTAAATTCACGACCCGCCTGGGCAACTTGACAAGACCTCATCTCTACAATAAATCAAAAACTAGCTGGGCGTGGTAGCACGCGCCTGTAGTTCCAGCTACTCGGAAGGCTGAGGCAGAAGGATCGCTGGAGCCCAGCAGGTTGAGGCTGCAGTGGCCAGGAGCGGCCACTGCACTCCAGTCTGAGTGAGACTCCAACTCAAAAAAAAAAAAAAATCCACTTAAATAATCTCTGTTTTGAAGTTGTATCTCTTCTCTCAGTTTTTCCAGCAATGCTAGGAAATTGGACAGGTGTTAGGAAAGAGAGATAGATAAGACACAATCCTTGAACTTCTTTTTAATTTCTATCTAATCATTTTTTTCCTTCCTGAGAATCATGAGATAGATGCCTAAAAGTTTATGCAATATAATCACTAAAATAATAAACTTTTATAGAAAACTAACAACATCAGCTTCATGATAAAATAAATCTAATAATATTTTTTAAATGTCCATATTATCTAACACGATATACAGATTCAATCCAATTTCAATTTATATAAAAATTCCAATGGCATTTTGCACAGAAATAGAAAAAAAATTCTAAAATTTGTATGAAATCACAAAAGTCCTTGAGTAGCCAAAAATAATTTTGATAAAGAAAAACAAATTTGGAGTCAGCACACTTCCTTTTTTCAAATTTGCTACAAAGCAATAATTATCAGAAAATTATGGTATTAGCATAAAAACAGACATATGGAGCAATGCAACAGAGTGAAGAGCCCAGAAATAAATCCAATGACATATGATCAACTAATTTTTTACAAGGCCACTCAGAAGACACAAAGAAGAAATAATAATTTCTTCAATAAATGGTGTTGGGAGAACTGGTTTTCCACTTGTAAAAAAAGGAAACTGAACTGCTATATTTTTTATGTATTTATATAAAAGTTTAATTGACAAGTAAAATTGTATATATTTATCATGTACAACATGATATTTTGAAATATGTATACATTGAGGTATGGTTCACATATACCACATATGCTTGTCTTTTTTTGTGGTGAAGACACTTAACATCTACTTTTTTAGCAGTTTTCAAGAATAAAATACATTGAAACCATACAACTCCTACAAGAAAACGAGAAAATCTCCTTGATATTGGCCTTGGCAAAGACTTTTTGCATATATCACCAAAAGCACAGGCAAAAATAATCAAGTGGGACTTCATCAAACCACATACACACAAACGCTAACTATGCAAAGAAATGGATATGCTTATTGGCTTGATTGTAGTGATTAATTCACTATGTGTATGTATATCAAAACACCACATTATACAATTGTTATTTAAAAGTTAAAATTAAAATTAGTTAAGATTAAAAGAATAGTAAGATGCTATCTCTATATTCAAGAAACTCATTGGGTAGAAATTTCGCCTGACCCATTAAAAAACATAAATTCCATTGGTATAGTAAATTGAGAGTTATAAAGATCATCATGTGATCACATAGGAAAGGCCCCTGAACCTGTATGGTGGGACTAAGTCTTAGCCATAATAGTCTTTGCCAGAAAAATTGGTGTTTGGGTAGGTAAGAAATAGTTGGTGCTTACCAGTTATCCCATCTATATTTTACAACCTGCTTTGCAGTTAGATTTGGCCATATTCTGGTCAATGGACAATGAGTGAAAGTAGCAAAAATCTCTTCTTAATTGAGGCAGTTAAGAGTGGGGGGTGGCTCTTCCATTTTGCTCTGCCTGCTGACATAACCTGGGAAATTCCTATATTTTCTAGATGGTGTGGCTACAATATGGAGGACTAACCCATCTTTATTAGACTTTACAAAAGTGAGAAATAAACTTTGCATTTAGCGATGAGATTTTTGGACTCCAGCTTTAGTGACAGGTGATGTTCATAAACTAGATTAATACAGTAGGTTTTTAGTTTGAGATCTCTCAGAAAGAGACCCCAATAGGATTCAAGAACGAGTTATTTATTTGGGAGATCACCCTAGGAAGGAAATAAGATAATTGACAGATGGCAGCCAATCAAAAGTTTGTGTTCAAGAAATTATTGGGGGTAACTTGAGCTTGATCCTGTGGGACGTTCTGGGGGACAATACAGAATACGCACTTCTGAGTTAATCCTAAGTGATTTCTAAGCAGTGAAGGAGTTGAAGATTTTATACACCAGCCCTTTTTAGTCAATGATTGAGGGTTTCTCCTGGCAGGTGTTAATTTCCAAGCACTTTTTCTTATCACGTAGTTGAGAACATGGGCCTTAGTGTCCAGAGAAAGCACACAATCAAAGGAATGCAGGTGGGCACTGCATTGTTTCAATTATCTTAAGGCAGAATACAACAGGACCTTTCTAGGAACCACAAGTACTTGACTGCTGTTGGAATGTAATGCGGGAGGCTGTTTGACATTAGGTAGAACTGAAGAGATAATATAGAATTCAGTTATGAAGTTTCTTGCTTGCCATATTAGAACTTTTTGTCCTTTGTTTTCCAGTGGTAGGAAGCTGTGGACAGACTATAAGTGAAGGAGTAATAGTGATGTGATCAGATTTGCATTCTAGATTGGTCACTCTAAAGAGTAATTGGAGATGGATTTGAAGCAGACCAATTCAGAGATTGTTGTAAATCTATAGGATGAGACCATGGGACTTGAAGCTACAATAATGACAATAAAAATAAAATTGATAATACCTAATATTATTTAGCAGTTGGTATGTGCCAAAACCATCTTTAGTTTTTATGTAATAAGTCACTAACTACAATAACCATATCAATAGCAATTACTGTTAGATCCATTTTTAGGAAACTGGCACAGAAAATGTAAGCACTTTGCTGAAGATCACAGTTAGAAGGCAGATGAGTTTGGACAAAACCCCAGGATATGTTATTTCAGAGTCTACACTCTTAATGTGCATAATACCAGCTATTGATGAGAAGGAATGGATTTGATAATGTTGTTTGATAAAATGAACAGGTCACATTGACTTCTACGGGAGAGGGAAGTGTGAAGGATGACTCCATTTCTACCATGGGTAAAACACAAGATGCACATTTAAATAATATTTTTAAAAGAAGAGAAAATTCTTGATTGCATAAAAATACTAAGAGGCATGCATTTTTGACAACAACAAAAAGGCTTCTGAAGTTTATTTTATCCCTACAGCTATACTAAAAGAAATGAACCTTGAACTGCATTAATTTCTTCCAACTTGTGGCCCAAGAGCTAAAATATAAAATAGCTCATTTGCAGGGAGTATAGTATTTTGTTTACTGGCAATTTGGCAGATCGAGTTTTCTGACCTAGGAATAAACAGTCCTCTAGGCAGGAGGGGCTTTTTTTTCCGTCATGATGTGGAAAGCAGACCTAACCACAAATAAGACCACGAAGTCTTATTTATAGTGGTCATACCGCATAGATTTGAATTAAAAAAAAAACTTTTTAGAGACAAAGATGCACATACTTCTAAATTTTATTCTCTAAATATGGTTGAAATTGTGTGGAAAATGATCTTGAATGTTACTTTTGGTGGTACTGACAGCAAAATAACCACTATGAGTATTATTGTGAATCTATTTTATACACCAAGGAAAATAGTTATTCACTTTTCATTTGAAAGTACATTTCCTGAGATCAATGGTCTAAAAATATATTTCACAAGCTAGGTAAGTGCTGTAGGTGAGACTTATTAAATGTTAGCAACTATATTCTCTGGCAAGAAAATTGTGGAATTGACAATATTTTTGTTGATCTACTATAGGCATAATATGTGTGTGTGTGTGTGTGTGTGTGTGTGTGTGTGTTAATGATGGTAAAAAACACAAGACATAAAATTGACCATCTCAACCATTTTAAGTTTATAGTTCAGTAATCTTAAGTATAGTCACATTGTTGTGAGACAGGTCTCTGGAGTCTTTTCAGCTTGCAAATCTGAAACTATATGCCCATTAAATAACAACTTACCCTTTTCCAATGTGTCCAGTCCCTGGTAACCAGCATACTGCTTTCTGTTTCTATGAATTTGACTACTTTAAATACCTCATATAAGTGATATCACACAGTATTTGTATTTTTATGACGGGCTTATTTCATTTAGCATAATGTCCTCAAGCATGCGACAGTATTTTTCATTCTTTTAAAAAAAGTTATATCAAACTGTTTAATAACTTAAAAGATGAATGTGATCAACAGCAACCCATTCCTTAAGCATTCTAGTTGTTATTATTCTGTGCTTTTAAAATTTCTTTTTCTAGTTTTTTTGTAGTAAAATACACATAACATAAAATTTACTACCTTAACCATTTTAATGTGTACAGTTCAGTGATAATACATAATTCATAATACTGTACAACCATCACCACCACCAGCTAGCTCTTTAACTCTTTTCATCTGATACAACTGAAACTTTATACTCATTAAACAATAACTCCCTACTACTCCTCCCCCAGGCCCTAGCAACCAACATCCTATTTTCTATCTCTATGATTTTGACTATATTAAATACCTCATAAAAGTGGAATCATACAGTATTTGTCTTTTGGTGACTGGCTTATTTCACTTAGCATAATGTCCTGAAGTTTCATTCATGAGCCTTGTAGCATATGTATTTCCTTCCTTTTTTCTTGCTTTATTGAAGTATAATTGGCAAATAAAAATTGTATATATTCAAGATGTACAATGTAATGATTTATGTATATATTGTGTAATGATTACTACAATTAAATACATTAACACATACATTGCTACTTACCATTTTGTGTGTCAGCATATGTGTGTTTATGAGGTAAAGACACATGTAATCTGTTCTCTTAAGACGTTTCAAGTAACCAATACAGTATTATTAACTGTATTCACAATGCTGTACATTGTCTCCAGAATTTATTCATCTTATAAGAGAAAGTTTGTACCTTTTCACTAACATCTCCCCATTTTCTCCACCACCAATCCCTGACAACCACTGATGAGTTCAACATTTTAGATTCCACAAATAAGTGAGATTGTACATTATTTGTTTTTGTGTGCACAGCTTATTTCACTAAATATAATATCTTCCAGGTTTATCCACATTATTGCACTTCCTTTGTTCATTCATCCCTTAGTGGACACTTAGATTGTTTCTATATCTTGGCTATTTTGGATAATGCTGTAATAATGAACATAGGAATACAGATATGTCTTTGAATTAGTGTGTTTCTTTTGAATATATACTCAGAAGTGGGATTGCTGGATTGAATGGTAGTTATAGCTTTAATTCTATGAGGAAACTCCATACTGTTTTCCATAATGACTGTACTAATTTGCATTCCCCTTAACAGTGTACAGTGTGCTTTTTTCTCCATACTTTCAGCAGCACTGACTTTTTGTCTTTTTTAAGTAATAGTCATTCTAACAGTTATGAGGTGATATCATATTGTTTTGATTTGCATCTCCATGACGATTCGTTATGTTGAGCTCCTTTCCATATATCTATTGGTAGTGTATATGTCTTCTTTGGAAAAAAGATGTCTGCTCAAGTCTTTTGTCATTTTTAAAAATTGGGTTATTTGTGGATTTTTTTTTTCCTGTTGAGTTGTTGAGTTCTTTACGTATTTCAGATATTAACCTCTTGTGAAATACATGGTTTGCAAATATTTTCTCTTACTCTGTGAGTTCCTGTTTTACTCTATTCATAGTGTCTTCTGATGTGTACATTGAAATATTTTTCATGAAGTCTAATTTGTCTATTTTTCTTTTGTTGCCTTTGTCTTGGATGTCATATTCAATAAATCATTGCCAAATCTAATATCATGAAGAATTTGTCCTATGCTTCCTTCTAGGTTTTATTATTTTAGTTTTTATATTTATATATTTAATTTATATTGAGTTAAATTTATGTGCAGTTAGCCGTCCCTTGGTATCCTTGGGAGACTGGATCTAGGACTTCAAGGATATCAAAATTCACAGATGCTTAAGTCCCTTATATAAACTGGCATAGTGTTTGCATATAATCTATGCATATCCTCCTACATACTTTAAATCATCTCTAGATTACTTAAAGTACCTGGTATAGTGTGAATGCTATGTGATTAGTTATTACACATTATACCTTATTGAGTTTTAAATTTGTATAATTTTTATTGCTCTATTGTTATTTTTATTGTTTTTAACAAATATTTTGATCAGTACTTGGTTGGATCCACAGATGTGCAACCCACGGATATAGAGGGCTGACTGGATGATGTTAGGTAAGGGTTCAAATTTGCATTTTTCATGAGGATGCCAAGTTTTTTCAGTACCATTTAATAAAAAGATTGCCCTTTTCCTAATGACTAATCTTGGCACCCTTGTCAAAATCATTTGACCACATATGAAAGAGTTTATTTCTGGGTTCTTTATTCAATCCCATTGGTGTCTGTGTCTGTTTGTACCATATTGTTTTGATTACTGTAGCTGTGTAGTAAGTTCTGGAATGAGGAAGTGTAAGTCCTCTAGCTTTATCCTTTTTCAAGATTATTTTGGCTATTTGGGGTCCCTTGCAATTTCATATGAATTTTAGCATGTGCTTTTCTATTTTCATAAAAATACCTTGGGAATTGTAATCAGAATTGCACTAAATCTGTAGATTGCTTTAAGTAGTATCAACATCTTAACAATATTAAGTCTTCCAATCCACAAATAAGGGATGTGTTTTCATTTATCTGTCTTGTTTAATTTCCATCAGCAACCTTTTGCAGTTTTCAGCATACAAATCTTTCATTTTCTTGGATAGGTTTATTTCTTAGTATTCTTTTTTTTATGCTACTATAAATGAAACTGTTTCCTTAATCTTCTTCTTCTTCTTTTTTTAAATTTTATTTGGAGTCTCACTCCGTCGCCCAGCCTTGAGAGCAGTGGCACACTCACTGCCTCCCCAGCATCGACCTACTGGGCTCCGGCGACCCTTTCGTTTCAACCTTTCAAGTAGCCAGAACTACAGGCGGGCGCTACCATGCCTGGCTAATTTTTTGATTTATTATAGAGACGAGGTCTCGCCAAGTTGCCCGGGCTGGTCTCGAACCCGCGGGCTCAGGCATCCACTTGCCTCGGCCTCCCAAAGTGCTGGGATTACAGGCTGAGCCACCAAGCATGGCCTTTAATCTTCTTTTTGGATTGTATAATGTTAGTATATAGAAACAACACATTTTTATGTGTTGTGTTTTTTTAAATCCTGGGAAGTTGCTGAATCAATTTATTAGTTTTAACATTTCTTTTGTGTGTGAAATTTTTATGGTTTTCTACATATAAGATTATGTTATTTTCAAAGATAAGACATAATGGTTTTGAAGTGTTTAATTATCAGGAAGCCACTAGGATGACTGTACAGTTTATCTTGATTAATTGGTAGTGAACTTTTGTGGTTGCTATAACCAGGGAAAGAAATACATTGAGCTTTGATTTCAATGAGTCAGAAGATCTGACATCCAACTGAATCCAAATAAAAATGATGCATCATTTCTATTTACTGATTCTAATTACTGACATTTCTATTTACTGTTGCTTTTGCACCAATAAATAGAAGTAAAAGTTAATGGTCTATATGCTCAAAAGATTATTTTGTGGAGCACTCTATGTAGATTAGCATTGCTTAGTATGAAAGGAAATGTCACTAGCTCAGAAAGTATTTCTTTTAAACACATTATAAGTTAGAGTAATAACTAACAGATGATTTTTTAAATCATCTCACATTTTAAAAAGTTTTGCAGATGTCATTCTTTTTATCCCTCACAATACTAATGCCATACAGATTTCTTTTTTTTTTTTTTTTTTTTTTTTGAGTTGGAGTCTCACTCTGTCACCCAGACTGGAGTGCAGTGGCCGCTCCCAGCCACCACAGCCTCGACCTGCTGGGCTCCGGCGATCCTTCCGCCTCAGCCTTCCAAGGAGCTGGAACTACAGGCACGCGCAACCACGCCCGGCTGATTTTTTTTTGATTTATTGTAGAGATGAGGTCTCGCTGCCCAGGCGGGTCTCGAACCCGCGGGCTCAGGCAATCCACTCACCTCAGCCTCCCAAAGGCACGGGATTACAGGCTGAGCCACCGAGCCCGGGGGTCATACAGATTTCTATGGCAGATTTCCTTTCACTCAGTTAGTTGAGAATGTATATTGAATTTTGTAAGCATTTATTTAAGATTACTTTATACTTCCTAATCTTTTCTATATATATAAAACAATTAAAAACACTCCCAGTTTGTGAATCTTTATGAAATATCCACCAGTAGGCATTTCAGAGGCACTGGTTCCATCTAATCCTTAAGAAACCATTAAAATATATCCAAAAAACAATCTACTGACTATAAACATTTAAGTAAAGATTTGCAGATTGTAAACCAGCCATCCATGGAATTCCACAACAGTCCAACAAAGAAACACCCACCTGAGAAGCACAGCAGGGACATAGGCCATAAGTGCCAGGCTTTGGGGATTTTCTTAGAATAAAACAATCCCTGGTTCCATTGAGGCAGAAATGGGGTATTATTTCTTGTAGCTGCTATTGTCCTGTTCTTTAGACATGCAAAGTTACATGTATCGTTTATTTTTAAACAGATTAAAAATATTTCCAAGTTTTTTAAAACTGACATTTTGAATACCTGTCAGTCTTTCTAATTTGCTAAAATTGCTGCTTATTTACTTACTGGCTGACTGATTGCTTGTGAAACATTACATTCTTCAGTCATTTTAAACTTCTAGTTTATTTTGGAAAAGAAAACTAAGATGATATTCACTGAATTATAAGATTTGAATTCAAAATGACAATTTCAAATTTTGAGTCTTCCACTAACTACCTGTAAGACCTTGAGTAATGTACTTAACCTCACTAGTTTTGTTTTTTACCTGAAAAATAAGGTCCTGTAATTATTAAATGCACAGGCATGGTATATAATTGCTAAATATATATTATGTATTATTTAATGCTATAAATACCTTAGAAATCCCAAGACCAAATAATTGAATTTGAATATGAAAAGTTCCTTAAGGATCACCTGTCCAAATCCTTTATTTAACTGGCGAGGAAATTGAGTGAATTGTTGGTGATTACATAGTGTCAGAATTAAGGTCTGGACCTAGATTTCATAAATAATGCTCCAAATTTCATGAGCATTTCTTAATTGTAGCTCTTAAAGATAATTTTTTTTTAGTTAAAAAAAGAAAAATAAACAGTTAAAAGCAATTGCTGACTATTCATGGGGATTTATAGTTGTAATATCACTTTCATGAATAAAGGAGCAATAAATAAATATTATAGTAACTGCCGGATGTTAGATGTAGAGCAGGATAAAGTGGCCAGATGGTTCATTTCAGTGTAAAAATATTTTTCTTGCCTATTTCAAGACTTTTCAAAATCTAAAGCATTTTCTTCTCTGACTAAGGAGAGGAAAAACCAGCACAGCAGAAGTGCAAGTGTTGAGAGTAGGAAGGGCTGGATTGGAATAGGGTTGAAATTACTACTGGGCAAGATTTTATCTCATAATAAAGATGGCCTTTTTCTATGGAGAAAGTAAACTCAAACAGAATAAAATGAAAGAAAGTATTGCACATTGCTTTGAAAAGTGATCGTTTCTGTATTGCTATAGCAAGTATATATTTGCTGTATTGAGTACAAACTCAAAGTACTAATGTTTATATACATATGTATGTCTGTTACTTTTCCTTATTTATCATAGATTGGTCCAGTGTCATCTTTCACATCTGGGCATATTATACATGCTGAGTTTATTTACTTTTAGAGTTATCCTATGAGGTATGTAGCATCCAGACTTTTTCAGTTGTATAAATTGAAGCTTAAAGTAGTTATATTGTTTATTGAAATGACAGAAGGAAGGTTTCATTCTACTTTTCTTAAAAAAATTAGTTAGAATTTTGTGAGAATAAAGTGCTTCATTTAGGCACCAAATGGAACAGTCTAGTACTCCTGCTAGACTCACACTCACCTCTGAAGGTGTAGCCATCTATTAGAGCAAAACTCGGCCTGATCTTCAGCCAGAAAGACCTAGTTCAGCTAAAATGATTAACATTTGGGAACACCTCTGTGCCACTTGATAATTTGCTACTGCCATGAATGTCCAGGTAGATCTCGTACCTGCCTTGTACCAGCCTAACACCTCCTTACCTGGAAGCTCCTAAATCCCCCCACAATCCTGCATGGCAGGAAATCTGACTGGAAGAGCTGAAGATTCCTGTACTCTGCTCAGGGTTTCGTCCGGTAGGAAAGAAGCAGGGGTGGGGGACTGACTACTTTCTGCCTTTTCATTTCATCGGCCAAACCCACTTGGGAACCAGAAAACAGAGTCTAGAATATGTAGTCTGTACAGGTCAACCTCTAGGGCACAGAACTAGACAAAGAAGAGGTGAGAATGAATCTGACAGGGCAAAGTATAACCAGCACTCAAGTGGAAGGGAATATCATTGCAGAAATTAAAATGACCTCTAAAGCAATAAACAAATCTGCAATTCTGGCATAACCCTGTTTATGGCCTAATGTTCGTGTCTGCTACAGGAACCCTAAATTAAGATAAGGAAAGCAGAGACTTTTGGTTTGGACTCCTTCAAGGACTATTAGATTATGCCGTTATCACTTTCCTTTCTGATGTAAGGGTCTCTGTAATAATCTTTCTGGAGGCTGTGTAGGTGTAGGGCCCTGACTTTTTCTATCACCCCCAAATCTTGGAAAATGTCAAGTCTTACATCATATTCACTAATTGTCACATTGTTGAAGTGGGACCATCTGGTGAAGACATGGATTTATGATAATACTAATTGGAGTTATACTGTGGGGTGCCTGGCTTTCCAGAACGATGAGATGCCGAGGCAAGGGTACTTTTTGGAAAGAGTGATATAGAAAGACCTTACTCTCTCCTTTGGGTATTGCAATGTGACCTGGCTTTTGTTCAGTTTTGCTCAAGAACCAACAAAGTCTAGTATTCATAAACCTCTTTTAAACAAAACATATTGATTATTATGTTAAGCCTTCTAGGAGAATGGTGTAAGCCTGATTACAAAAAAGCAGTAGTATAAAAGCCTGAGTTTAAAAGTGCAGGAATCTGAATTTTTTAAACTCTGGCAAGTAATTTACTTGCATGAGAGTGTCACAGGAAGCTGCATATGATGAGGGGACCCAGAACCCAGTGAAAATCCATCAAATGTGTGGTACTGCTGCACAAACTCTGTACTGTTGCCACTATCCTTTCATTAGATTGTATATAATTTGCTAGTTAATTTGGAAGTTATGTTATTTCCATGTATTAGTTTGCTGGGGCTGCCATAACAAAATGCCACTGACTGGGTGGCTTACACAATAGACATTTATTTTCTCACAGTTTTGGAAGATAGATGTCCAAGAAGAAGGTATTAGCAGTTTTGGCTTCTCCTGAGGCCTTGCTCCTTGGCTTGCAGATTGCTGCATCCTTCCTGTGTTCTCACATGGTCATCCCTTTCTTCTTTTTTATGAGAACATCAGTCATATTATATTATTACCCATACTAATGACCCAACTTAATGTAATTACCTCTTTAAAGGTACTATCTCCAAATATAGTCACATTCTGAGTTACTGAGGGTTAGAGCCTCAACGTATAAATTTGAGGGGGAGCACAATTTAACACATAACACTCCATAAGATCTCTTATCACTGATATGTATCTCTTCTGATGTGTTCTACTGCAACATGCTCTGCATTTTATTTGTTTTTGTTTTTGTTTTTTTTGAGTTGGAGTCTCACTCCGTCACCCAGACTGGAGTGCAGTGGCCACTCCCGGCCACCATAGCCTCGACCTGCTGGGCTCCTGCGATCCTTCCGCCTCAGCCTTCCAAGTAGCTGGAACTACAGGCGTGCGCTACCACACCTGGCTAATTTTTGATTTTATGTAGAGATGAGGTCTCACCAAGTTGCCCAGGTGGGTCACGAACGCTCAGGCTCAGGCAATCCACTCACCTCAGCCTCTCAAAGTGCTGGGATTACAGGCTGAGCCACCGAGCCTGGCTCATGCTCTACATTTTAAAATAACATTAGTATGTCCCTTTTTAGTTGACTGTCTATTCAATCCATGTATCTGTTTTATTTCCTCAGACTTCCAGGCTATTCCCTCAGATAACCACCTGATTATGAAAGCACAGCACAAAGAGTTAAGCCTGACTTGGCTTAGATAAGTCAGTAGTGTATTCTAGTCTCTTTGGCCACAGTCACTGGTGCAGTGCTGGACATATGATCTGTGCTGGCTCAGTCACTGTAAAACTTTAGGCTTCTTTCTTTTATTGTGGCAGAATTGTTTTCCTCTTAGTGTGAACAAAAAATCATGTAGGCTTTGGAATTTTTGGCAGTCGTCTTGTGACCATGGAGGTAAATCAGGTTTAAGATGATGTTGCAGAAGGATACACATCGAAAGCATCAATATCCTTGTAGATCCCATTGATCTATTGAATCAAACCATCCTTGAAGTTCATCCATATCTAGATTTTCTAGCTATGTAAACCAGTAAGTTTCCTTTATTGTTTCAGCCATATTCAGTTTGCCTTTCTGTAACTAAATGCATTCTGATACAAGGCAGTGAGTGATATCATATACTTTCTCAACTTACAGAGATAACTTTTCATCACATTAACAGTTATTGTTCATCTACCCATGTATGTGCCAGTCACTCTATTAAATTCAAAGGAAATATTATTATACATTGTAGACAACTCCTGTTGTCTGAGTCTACTGCAAGAGACAACCTTTCATTAAATAATCACAAAATAAATGAGCAACTGCAACCTGTGATTAGCCACAATAAAATAAATATACTCAAGGTTATAAAAGGCTATAAAAGGAAGGACTTACCTAGTACTTGCTCTAGTCAAGGTGTGCCTAGGGAAGAGACATTTATCCTAAAGTCTGGAAAAGTACCAGTTAACTAGTCAGCAGAAAGGTATAACATGGACAAAGTCCCTGAATCAAGAAGGAAGACACTACAGCATTTATGGAATTAAACGAGTACCAATCTGATTGGCTCACATAGGTCAAGTGGAAGAGACAATGGCCTGGCCTTTTTTTTTATATAAACAATACATGTTATCTTCTAGGTTCATCCATGTTCTCTCAAATGGCAAGAAATTATTTTTTATGGCTGAATAATATTTTATTGTATACATGTACCACAATTTATGTATCCAGTCATCTGTCAATGGGCATTTAGGTCGTTTCTTATTTTGACTACTATGAGTAATGCTGCAATGACATGGAGGTGCAGATATCTTTTGGAATACTGATTTTATCTCCTTTGAATATATACCCAGATGTGGGATTGCTGGCGTAAATCTTTATTTGTCAATTAAATATGAAAACAAAAACACAAAGAACAAACAAAACAATACATGTTGCGAGGATCTGAGATCTGAAGCTTCTGTCATTCTATTTAGAAGTGAATTAGCTGCCATTATTTCATGGTGCTTCTTATCACAAAGGTGAGAGAGATCAAATAATATTTTCATAAATTTTATGCTGAAAACATTACAGTCATTTCTTTCTTCATTTTACCTTGAAGATCTGGCATATTTAAGATATATAAGGATTAGTCCTACGTATCTATGTGTGTATGCATGAGGGTGTGCATGTGTGTATATTTAGAGATGTGCATATGTTTATGAATGTGTCTATCTATGAATGTGTGTGTTTGTATGCATATTTATGAATGTGTGTGTTGGGTGTATTTATGAATGTGTGTGCATAGGAAAGGAAGTAAATAGAGGTTTGTCTTTGTCCATATTGTGGGGTCAGGCCCAAACTGACATATATAGATGCTTTCAGTATCCATTATCATAAAAAGATTTTCCTGAGCCGGGCTCGGTGGTTCAGCCTGTAATCCTGCACCTTTGGGAGGCTGAGGTGAGTGGATTGCCTGAGCCCGTGGGTTCGAGACTCGCCTGGGCAGGTGAGACCTCATCTCTACAATAAATCAAAAAATTAGCCAGGCATGGTAGCGCGCGCCTGTAGTTCCAGCTACTTGGAAGGCTGAGGCGGAAGGATCACTGGAGCCCAGCAGGTCGAGGCTGCGGTGACTGGGAGCGGCCACTGCACTCCAGTTTGGGCGACAGAGTGAGAGTCCAACTCAAAAAAAAAAAAAAAAAAAAAAGATTTTCCTCTAAGATTGTCAAAAGGTTATCTTGGGATAAATGGAACATTTACCAAATTCTTCAAAGTTTATTGCAAACATCAGCATTAGTCTTTTCTTGCTTCTTCTCTCTAGACTCGCAAAAGAACATTTTAGGTCTGCCTATTTCTCTGCCAAAAGACAAGATTCAAGAACAGAGAGAAGTTATGGTTTGCACAAAAATCAAACTGAGTTGACCCTTTGAGTATAGTCATCAGGCTCGTGATTTTTTTCTCTCAAAGAAAGTGATTTATGAACAATTTCTTATAGAAAAAACATCTTCAAATATTGTATCCAGGTTCATTATGCAATAGAAACAGCAGCATGTTCTAACAGCTGTAGTAGAAGATTCAGCAAAAACAACTACTAGAGGGGACAATATCAAATAACACCTTTACAAATATCACAAATCCCACATTTAATACAAAAGTGGACATATTTTGATAAAATTTTTTTTTGGTTATTATTTAATATGAAATAGAAGGAAACATAAGAAACCAGGCTCTCTTAAGTATGTTATATTATGCATGTCAGTCATATCATACAACTATATTATCTTTATATGAGTAAATATGAAAATAAAGTACACAAAATATCAAAATAACAGTTCAAGAGTAGAATAGAAGAAATGTCATTTGGCAGGACAGATTAATTGATAAATAAATCCTAGCAACCCATTATTTTATAAATTCAGAGAAGGAAAGACTTTTTCAGCGTTAGAAAGCAGTCTCTGAGTTGAGTATTGAGATAAAATAGAACTTGAATTTACCAAATGGAAAAGGCTTACTAATGAGGATTACATTTGGATGTTAGTTAAAGAAAACCCTCCCAAACAGTGGCTGGCAATCACAAAAAGTCTAGGAATGAGCCATTTATGGTATTATAGGGCTTGATATTCTCATCAAACACCCAAGCTCCTTTGATCTTCCTGCCTCGCCACACATGGTATATATGAGTATGTGGATTGCGCCTTATTCAGCTATCATGTTTCCCCATTTTCTAGATAAAAAGACAGGAAAAGTATGAAATGAAGATCATTAATGATCATTTGCATTTTTATTTTTGGAGGATGACCTTTCCCAAGGACTTTTGTATAGAACTTGTTACATAGCCACCCCTAACTGCAAGGGTGCCTGGGAATTCAGGCATTTCTCTTTCTAGCTTGAAAAAGTAGAGGAAGGTGAGGAAAAGGGAGTTGCCATAGTTGTTGAGTCAACGTATAAGATTTGCCCCAAAGATGCGGATCACTCATCCTGGCACATAATTGTAAATCTGAAGTACAGAGGAAGGAAAACACATGGTATATTGTAAGGACTAGTAAGTTAACTTTGTTGGTTGACATATAGGAAACACTAAAAGAATAGTGAAAGAAAAGACTACAAAGATGGTTGGGTTCTGTACTGGGTTAAATAGTGTCTCCTCAATTCATATCCTCACAGAACCTTATTTGAAAATAGGGTTTTTGCAGATGTAATCAAGTTAAGATGGGGGTGGTGCTGGATTAGAGTGGGCCTTAATCCAAAGGCAGGTGCTCTTATAAGAAGAGAGAAACTTGGACACAGAGACACACACACATAGGGAAGTCAATGTGAAGACAGACAATAAGAAAATGTGGTCATGTGATGATAGAAGCACTGATTGAGATTATGTTGCCACAAATTAAAAATTGCCAAAGGATTGCTGATAACCTCCAGGAACCAGGAAAGAGACACGAAAGAAACTCTCCTCTAGAGCATTTAGGGAGAACACAGTCCTGCTAACATGGTTTTGGATTTGAGCATTCAGAGCTTGTCAAATTTATGTTGGGTTAAGTCATACATTTTGTGACACTTTGTTATGGCAGGATTGGAAAACTAATACAGTACCCTATTGTGAAGTTCATGGAATATCAGATTTAAAATTGAGTAATTATACTGTAGATTAGTATTTCAAATGTATCAAGTGCCTTCAAAAAGTTAGAGACTGTTAGGCAAAAAAAAATTATTCTGGTGGACAAATAAATTTGGGAAATATGTCATATCTTAGCTCTAACTCATAAATTCACCCTGAGATTTGGGATACCAAAGGCTATGAGAAGAGGAAAACTGACTTTACTCTGTTTAACCTTGTATTTTTCAAGTATATTTATCACAGATTACATTTTTTTATTAAAGACTATGTAGTATGGTCAGAAACATATGTATTTTGAGGACCTTGAATGAGAAATGGGAATGTAAAAAATGGCCAGTCCCTGAAGGACTGGTATGATCAGTGTTATGTTTAGGAAAAATAATCTTGCAGAAATGCGAAAGATGAATTGGGGAGGAGAAGGACTGGAGTCACAGAAAGTAAATCTGAGCAGAAAGAGTGGTAATGACAATAAAAAGATTAATGATAAAGAGATAATCAAGGAAGAACTCACAAGGCATGGAGACATTGGCTAGACAGACTCTGTCCTTGTTATAAAACAAAAATGGTGTTATTAAATAGATCATTTACATATGAAATTACATTTGAAAATTTAGGATTAATGTTTGCTATTGCACTGTAGATATTTCCTTATTATTTTAATCATTGTTTGGCTGATTTTATCTGAATGTATATAAAATATATGTTTCTATTTTATTTGAACGTGGAATTTCTGATTGCACATGCTGAGGAATTTAGCCATTGATTTGGTCCTTAAAAAAGCAGGTGAAAGACATGAAGGAAAAGAGGATCTGCAATGAAAACATATTCTCAAATTCCTGAAACCTAATACCTGACCAGCGGTTAAGGACGTATCAACCTCAAAACATCCTGCTCTCATACCCTATACTTCTCCAATCTTTTAATCTTTTTTATCATAAAGATGTGGGGCACAATTCAGGGTTAGGTATACAAACGTTGATTATGCAGGTACCCTTGTTGATGAGGTATGCCCCTCCCTCCCCTTGGCTAGTTTCCCTCAACTGCCAATCCTACCCTCCCTCCCCTGACAGTTCCCCATTACTGCTAAATGCTTTCTTATAGTATTATAACTGTTCAAGGTCTGCTTATGATTGAGAACATATGGTTCTCTGGAGAAAAAGGAACGCTTGTACACTGCTGGTGGGAATGCAAACTAGTGCAACCTCTTTGGAAGACAGTGTAGCAATTTCTGAAAGAACTAGAAATTGACCTTCCATATGACCCAGCAATTCCCCTATTGGGAATATACCCGGAGGAACTCAAATCATTCTACAAAAAAAGATACCTGCACACATATGTTTGTTGCAACTGTATTCACAAGAGCAAAAACTTGGAACCAACCATGTTGCCCATTGAAGCTGGACTGGATAAAGAAAATGTGGTACATATACACAATGGAATATTATGTAGTCATAAATAAGGACAAATATATGGACTTCGCAGCAGCTTGGATAGATTTGGAGTTGATCATACTCAGTGTTCTATCACAGAAACTTCTCCAATCTTTAAAGTGAGCTTGTCTCCTTATTGCTAGGAGAGGCCAGTGAAAATTTTTCTCTCCATCTCAGCTTCTGAATGTGGTTATTATGTTCCATGAATCTGTGATGGAAGAACTTAGGTAAAATTTTCATCAAGAAGCCAGAGAATGAAAACTTTTCTTTTAACTACATAAGGTTGAAAACATTCAGTCTTCCATTGGTAAGTGACTTTAGTTTCTAAGTTAGATTTAATATCATTAAATTGGCGTGAAAGATTTATTTCAAAAAATGTGTCATAAACTCCTTCTTATGACAATCCCTACTTAGAACCTGGCTAAAGGTAATAATTGAATTTTCTAGACTTTGATGATTAAGAATTCTTTGAAAATTTTGCTACCACTGCACCTAACAATTCTATGCCATGGTGCTTACTGGATTGAGTGCTGTCAATTTGACCTGTTCCTACTTGAGGGAAAAACTGAATAAGTGGCAATTGCATTTTAAATTGAATTAACATTTAGAAACGATTCAAGAAACTGGATTAATGAGAATACAGACTTTTAAATTCTGTCACTAGGAGGCTTGCCTTTACCTTTTTCATGTTAAGGGGCAGGTTCTAAATAATATTCCATCAATCTGTTATAAAGCATTTATAAATAGCATTGCATAGAATTATTTACATGTCTCTTGAACATGATAAAACACTTCTCATAATGAATCACCATAGGAAAGGCAGTACTATTAATCATTCATTAAATGTTAATAACATTTGTCAATGCTTATTTCCTTTAAAGTGGCAAAAATTAGATATTTTACATTGAAAAATATCAACTGAAATAAACATTTTTTCTAGATTCCCAACTCCAGACTGAAACAGATATTTTATCTTTAAAATTTTATTTATTGACATTAATGTAGATGAAAAGAACATGTTTGCAATTTTATAAGACATCTAGTCTCTAAAATAAAAAAGAACTCTGTGAGACTATAAGGAAGGAAAATAAATTGAATTGTGCACTATCATTTTAAAATACTTTTTGTACTCTTTAACCAGAAAAATATTTTTAAATACTTACATTCTTCTGATGATGGTCAGTTAGGTTGGAAATATTCAAATTAATAGGCTTTAATAGCATCAGTATAACTTGGTATTTTCACACAGAATTCTAGCTGACACTTCTTAGATTGTAGGGAGTACTGTAAAAATGGAACTGAGCCACAATAGTGGCTCTCCTTAGTAAGCGTCTTAGTAAATTATCATTCTGTTCACCTGGTAGTCCTAATATACAAGAATAGGTGGTAAATAAAATCTAGACTTGAACTTTGGAGGGAATAGGGGATATTGTGTTATAAAACTGCTTCTGATATGGGTGGTAGAAATCTATTGTATGTTATGTTGGAGGGTGACAATGTATTCTGGTAAGGTTTTCCTGTAGAGTTTTCTCTCAGAGTGTAGGCTGTACTTGTATCAATGCTTGGGGAAGAGTCAAGTTCTGAGAAAGAAAGTAGGATTAGAAGGAAAGTCCAATGTAAGCCAGAATGAGTAAGATAATGTTATTATGGATTTGTTGAGTTTAGACTTTCAGAAATTTAGAATTGTATATGAGTTCTTTTTCATGACAGACAGTTTTTGCTTCATGGAGATATTAAGTTGCATAAAGAAGCTTCTCTGGAGAAGACCTCAAATTAAAAACAAGCTGCACCTTGTAACCAGATGATCTAGGTCCATGTTTCTCTGTATCCTTTTTCATTTGGTTATGCCCTGACTCAGGTTTTTCAAAACTCTGTTCAGTGGAAAACTCTAGAGTTTCCTTGAGAAGGTGGGCCCCTGGATCTTCCACTCTGTTCCACCTAGAGCAGCACGTGCTAATTAGCAATTTAAAAAATAACAAATTGAAACTACTTCCCTAATTTTTAATATATCAGTGGTGTTGTAAGATATTGAGGGATGAGTTTTGTGTCTATTAGGGTGTACCTCCGTTTGATCTTCATTTCTACCCTTGGCCAGTAATGATGGTCTCTGTACTAATTAGCAGGAAACATAAAGGAAAAATAAATATCAAGAAATGTTTTGGAGCTCTGATGCATGACCACTACTCCCCTTGGGGAATTTTCACTCCATTGTTTTTTTGGATGTTTTCTTTTTAAAGATCATGGCTTTCTTCACTAACTTATTTTTTTTTTCCTCTAAGAGTTGTAGACATGGAAGAAAAATAAGTTGGAAGTATGAAGAGGTGAAGTGAGGCTTACAATACATTAATTCTGGATTAATATAACTGTAAATTTAATTTTTTAAAGTAGAACTTTTTATGAATTGAAAAAGCTGTCATCTGAATTATCTTCAGAAAACCACAGAAATAATTGATTGGTGAAATATGTGTCAAAATGTCTGGAAACATATGGTCTGCATGTTTACTATATGGTTCATAATTTCCTCAACTCTTTATTTAACATGATTTAACTAATTTTGTCATAATTTTTAAAAAGATGTATATATTTGCTGATATAATTTTCTTCAGTAAAAATATCCAAAACATCATATTTTTATTATGAAGAATTTAGCAATTTTTGTTGAGTGCTTACTAATTTCTGGGTAGTACACTTAGTGCTTTGTATGTATTTAAACAATTTCAATAGTCTTAGGGGGTACAAATGGTTTTTTGTTATATGGATGCATTGCATAGTAGTGAAGAATTCTGGGCTTTAAGTGTACTCACCACCCCTACCTGTGCACATTGTACCTGATAAATGAGTTTTCATTTAATTCTTAAAATTATCCTATAACCAGCCGGGCTCAGTGGCTCAGCCTGTAATCCTGTGCCTTGGGAGGCTGAGGTGAGTGGATTGCCTGAGCCCCGGGTTCCAGACCCTCCTGGGCAACTTGGTGAGACCTCATCTCTACAATAAAAAAAAAAAGAAAAATTAGCCAGGCGTGGTAGCACGCGCCTGTAGTTCCAGCTACTTGCAAGGCGAGGCAGAAGCATCGCAGGAGCCCAGCAGGTCGAGGCTGCGGTGGCCGGGAGCGGCCACTGCACTCCAGTCTGGGCGACGGAGTGAGACTCCAACTCAAAAAAAAAAAAATTATCCTGTAACCAACTGTTATATCGAATGAGACAGATATATCTATTTGACAGATTAAGAATCTACCAGTTTTATGGATATGGCCATTGACCGTTTATGGTAACCAAAATTATCTAACAACACATATTTGAGTACTGTCATGCAATTAGCAAATATCTTGTCCTATTAGTAGTTTGTTTTTATCAAATAGGTATAATGGAATATTTTCATATTATGTTATAAATGCATTTTCCAGAAAATATAAATACTATGTATCAAAAAGAACAATAACATTAAATGAACTATTTGAAACACTGAAGTAATTCCAATTTTTTTTTTTTGAGTTGGAGTCTCACTCAGTCGCCCAGACTGGAGTGCAGTGGCTGCTCCCGGCCACCGCAGCCTCGACCCGCTGAGCTCCGGCGATCCTTCCGCCTCGGCCTTCCAAGTAGCTGGAATTACAGGCACGCGCTACCACACCCCGCTGGATTTTTTTGATTTATTGTAGAAATGAGGTCTCGCCTGCCCAGGCGGGTCTCGAACCTGCGGGCTCAGGCAATCCACTCACCTCAGCCTCCCAAAGGTGCGGGATTACAGGCTGAGCCACCGAGCCCGGCTTGAAGTAATTCCAATTTTAATTTATTAAATATTTCTATAATGCCATGACTCATGCTGACCACTATTCTCAGTTTACATTTAAATACATAACTTTCTAAATAGTGATATATATAAATAAATATGTATCGGTAGCTACATATAAAAATACATACATTTTACCTTTTGTATACAGTAGCTGTTTATTTACATTTACCTAAGAAATAATACAAGATTCTTCCTAGATCAGAGAATACCTGTTCCGAAAGGATTGAAAAGTAGCTGAAAATTCCTAAACAGCATTTTTCACTAAGAAAATGTAAAGTTATACCTAACCATTTGCCCCCCTTACAGTAACTTTTCTTATTGCTGATATGAACCAATGAGAATAAAATAATTGGCATTATACATAATGTATGGATTTTACTAGGATTACATTAGCTGTACCACATGATGTGCTTTTTAAAACCCAATACAAGGTTAACTATTTAGATATACCAAAAAGTTGCTTAGTACCATGATTTCTTTTCTTTCTTTCTTTCTTTTTTTTTTTTTTGAGTTGGTGTCTCACTCTGTTGCCCAGGCTGGAGTGCAGTGGCACACTCATAGCCAACCCAGCATCGACCTACTGGGCGCCAGCAATCCTTCCACCTCAGCCTTCCAAGTAGCTGGAACTACAGGCGCACACTACCCGCTCGGCTAATTTTTTTATTTATTGTAGAGAAGTGGTCTCGCCAACCTGCCCAGGCTGGTCTCAAATCTGTGGGGTCAGGCAATTCACTTGTCTTGGCCTCACAAAGTGCTGGGATTACAGGCTGAGCCACTGAGCCAGGTCAGGACCATGATACCTAACTGCTATTTATATTCCATCATATTATTTAAATTCTATGTTTTGAATGTTATATTTTCTGGTATATTATTTGACTTATAAAAGCTTAATTTGTAAATCCTGTAGTCACAATAAATCTAAAATTCCATATCTATACAGTGATATATAAGGTGCTATACGTGTGTGTTTTACTATGCAAGGTGTGATGGTTGAATCATACCTATAATTATGTAATATGTTATTATTTCATTTGAAGTGGAAATATGATAAACTGCTTATATGTCTTGTTGACCAATCTTTATGAGAAAGAGTAGATTGGCTCTAAAACTTTAGTTTATTGAGCTAGAGAAGAAAAGGAGAATGAAAATTACCACCTGTCACAAACCAGCTCAAATAACATATAATTACACCTTAGTCTTTTTATCCATAGCCAAACATGTGTCTACTGATCCATAATACTTTCAGAATGATGGCAAACATTCAGGTACTGGTAAGTGTACTTTTACTATGAATTTTCTTATTTCCATAGTAAATTAGTCCTTCAATTTTTTCAGCACAAGTTTTGTTCTTTTTTGGTCAAGTAGGTGTGTGGGCGACATAATAACCAGAACCAGAAGTCAACCATAGGTTATATAGTAACAATGTTAATTTTAATGAATTCAGTGATGTCCAATTTAATGGTTTTTAAAATTTAGTTGCCTCTTTTAGGAAGAAGTTTTATTACTGATAGAGATATATCATCATGAGAAAACAATGGAAAAGGTAATATTCTTCTTGAAAATGGCTTCACCTTCACCTGATATGTGATATTATCTACCGCACACCCCTAAAGAGCAACTTAAAGCGAGACTGTTAAAGCCAAGCGAGGAAGTCAGAACTGATAGGAGAACTCATAGTCAATGATATGTTGAGTCCAGATTATCGTTTTTTATGATTTTGCCAAATGCACTGAAAAGTGTGTAACAATCGAAGCACAGACATGGAATACATTATGTCCTACTAGTCAAAGCCAGTTAATACAATAAATTACCTTACTTTCAGAAGATTCCATGGCAACTTTTAAAATCCTGAAACTGAATAATTTTGCAAGTATAATAATTATTAGTAGTAGTCATGATGATCAAAGGTCAGAATAATATAGTTTCAAGTAGATGTAAATAAAATGGAATAATTTAGATGGAAGAATCTAGACGTAATACAGCAAACAAAAAGAAGACATTTAATTTTTCAGATGAAAGTGTCATTTTAAGAGATTAATCAAAGATAATAATGTTATCTATTAGTTACTAAAAATTAAATAAGATATTGGAATTACATAATGGATTAAGAATACCTTGTACTGTCAGTAGGTTTTTGTGATAGAACATAGATGCAACCTTTTATTCACAACACAATGTAGTCTGTTCAATGGTCAGTCGTTGATAGACTGATGAGTTACATTACTCTTTAATCAACTAGCAGTTATGAGCACGATAAAATGAGAAAATAATAAAGTAACAAATCATTCACAAGGGGAATGTCATCAAAATAGGCATTGATAGAGTATAAATTTTCTTAAAAATTAGGATTCTCACCTCGTTTCTACCATCTGAGAGAGCTTTACTCAATTCATTGGGTCTCATGATCCCCTTGTGAAAAATAAAGAATTGGGCATTATTATTTCTAAATTTTCACCTTGCAATTTTATTACTGTGTTTCATCAGTCCTAAGAGGCACACTTTTCACATTTTAGCTTTTCTGAAACCAAATGTGTCTATGTATCTTAAAATGGCCATCTTACATCTAACAGTTATATTGTACTTTTCACTGCCTGCCTATGAGTGCATTCTTGGCCATAGCTTTTAACATCATTTCAGTTGAGTTATGTTACTAAATATGTTGAGTTTTATTGTTTTACAATATTATAAATAACTACAGTATCATTTTATTTGAAATACAGAATTATTTGGGCATAAAAATACAGTAGTAGAGTTCAAATTTGATGCTTTTAAAGCAAATATTTATCATTGAGGAAATAAACATGATTTTGTGATTTTCTGAAAAGAAATACAAAAATGCTTCATGAGATCTCAGAGAATTTCCCATCACAAATTGCTGTTTTAGGTTTTGTTACATGCTTTTGAAATTGCCTAATGCACTGCAAGTAATGTCATCATCGGCAGGAGAAATTTCCAAATCACTTGAAAATGGAAGAAATTGGCCGGGCTCGGTGGCTCAGCCTGTAATCCCGCGCCTTTGGGAGGCTGAAGTGAGTGGATTGCCTGAGCTCACGTGTTCAAGACCCGCCTGGGCAGCTTGGTGAGACCTCATCACTACAATAAATCAAAGAATTAGCCGGCGTGGTAGTGTGTGCCTGTAGTTCCAGCTACTTGGAAGGCTGAGGCGGAAGGATCACCGGAGCCCAGCAGGTCGAGGCTGTGGTGGTCGGGAGCGGCCACTGCACTCCAGCCTGGGCAACAGAGTAAGACCCCAACTCAAAAAAAAAAAAAAAAAGAAAAAAAAGAAAAGAAAATCTCCAGTTGCTTGAAAATAGAAGAGGAAAAGTTAAAACAAAAAAGGCTAGTGTGAACAACTATGTATACATTGAAGCAATACATCCTAATTTAATTTGCAACATTTTCTACATTGTTTTAGAGAGTCTTACAATTGATGCTCTTTTTGATTTGAAAAAAACATGGTATTTGCCAAAATTAGTTTCCCAGATTTCAGGCATGATCTCACATATTTTACTCACATATATGATTTCAGATGTCTTATGCAGTTGAATCTTAAGTTATACAGAGTCCTAAATATTGAGATAAATGCACAACAGGTTAAAAAATAATTCATGATTTTTTTGTACAGTGCAGTGTAAGTTTTAGGCTGCACTTCACAATGTCTGAGTAGAACTAGCTGTATAGTCAATATTACATTGGATTCTGTGCTTGTAATATCACAATGAACTTACAAATAAACTTTAAACAAAGAGACTGAAAAGAATGTGGATCATTTCTTGAGTTTCACTGGCAGTTGGAATTCCTTAGGAACAGATTTATCTGTCATTAATTCATTGTGGTTATCACATGCAGAAAATAATTATCAGAGGTTAAATGTAGTCCCTGCAACAGCAATCTTGACCATTTTTACAACTTTCAATGAGTTTTCAGATTCTGAATGAGATGTCCCAAATTCTCCAATTGTGAAGCGCCTTCAAATATCATGATGCCACGGGAGAGTAGGCATAGTTGTTACCCACATGTTAAAAATAAGACTTAGGTGTTAAGCTGTTAAAAACTGATTTCAAACGTATGTATTTTTTAAATGGCTAACTCTGCAAAATTTTCCCAAGAATTGCTTTTCTGTGCTTTGTGCATCAGTTATTTTTCCTCATATATGGAGCAGTGTTTTGCAATTATTGGCCATCTTTTACTCCTGATTTTCCTTGCAGAAGATTGATTAGCACAATCAGTTGCTGGAAAGCAATTTTCATCACCAAAGGCAGCTTCTTTTCTTTCTTGATTAGCAGCCCTGCTGCAAGTTATTCAGCAAAAATAGATAATCCTTAAGACACTGCCAGACAAACATTCTGATAAGACAAAGAGGGCTGAACCTGAATATTGCTGACGGTGTCCCAAGTAGACAAATGATCAATGAAGCTTTGTGTTACTGTGATATTCCTCTTTTATTGGGAGACTTGAGCATTCAGTACTGATTTTTTCTCATTTCTGTATGAATCTTTGGATCTTTGAGAACACATTTGCCTATGATCTATGGTAAAAGATGAAGAATGACTATTACCTATCAGTGTCACAAATGAATGATACCTTATTTCTGTATGTGTGTTCTGCCATCCAAACCAAAAGAGGTTTCTATCTGAAGAAATAGGTCAAATGTGGTTCAATTGAGCCATATAATTGTCTATTTGTTCCTTTAAATTGTGTTCTATTGTAAAACAAATATTAGTCCTCGAGGTTCAATTTAAAGTAAGTTTAGAAAGGAAATATTTATGTTGGCAGCAGAAGGATGAAAGGGGGAAGGTTAGTAGTTGTTTCCTTCTAATTTTTGCTTTCTCTGCTTAGAAAGAAGAATGCATGAGGACGCAGAATGGTAGAGTAGTAAAATTAATAGATATGGGTAACATACATATTAGGTTAAAATCCCCAGCAGGCCTACTTAATAGTTGTGTGGCTGCAAACAAGCCAATTAGCATTTCTGAACCTCAGTTCTCTTATCTGTAAAATGAGCTATACGCACACACACACACACATACACACACACACACATATACACATGTATATATGTATATATATAATGTATATATTTTATATTCAGGGAGTATATGTGCAGGTTTGCTACATATGCATATTGAGTGATGCTGAGGTTTGGGCTTCTATTGAACCTGTCATCCAAATAGTGAACATAGTACCCAATAGGTAGTTTATCAACTCTTCCCTTTCCTTTTGGAGTTCCCATTGTCTATTGTTTCCATCTTTATGCCAATGTGTATCCAATGTTTAGCTCCCACTTATAAGTAAGAACACATAGTATGTTCTCATACTCATAATGATGTATATTTATTACTCATAAATATACATCAGTTATACTGATGCTCTAGTATAACTTAGTCAAACTTTCGTTTATTGCTTAAGTTCTATCACTGCTCTATCCCACGGGGGTGTAGTTGAGCAAGACGTTATTCTGTTTCTGCATTATTTTGCTTAGGATAATGGCCTCCAGCTGCAACCATGTTGCTGCAAAGCACAGGATTTGTTCTTTTTATGGCTGCGAAGTATTCCATGGTATTTATGTACCACATTTTCTTTATCCAATCCACCACTGATGGGCACCTAGGTTTATTCCATGTCTTTGTTATTGTGAGTATTGCTGCAATAATCATACTGGTACAAGTGTCTTTTAGGTAGAAAGATTTATTTTCCTTTAGGTAGATACCCAGTAATGGGATTATTGAGTTGTAAGGTAGTTCTGTTTTTTCTTTCTTTGAAAAATCTCCAAACTGCTCTCCACAGAGGCTGAATTAATTTACATACCCACCAGCAGTGTATAAATTGTTCCCTTTTATCTGTAACTTCACCCATATTTTTATTTTATTTCATAGTAATAGCCATTCTGACTGGTGTGAGATGGTATCTCATTGTGGTTTTAATTTGCATTTCTCTGATGATTAGAGATGTTGAGTATTTTTTCATATGTTTGCTGACCGCTTATATGTCTTCTTTTGAAAAATGTCTGTTCATGACCTTTGCCCACTTTTTCATGGAGTTGTTTTTTTCTTATTGGTTTAAGTTTCTTATAGATTCTGAATATTAGTCTCTTGTCGGATACGGAGTTTGCAAATATTTTCTCCCATGTTGTAGTTGTTGGTTTACTCTGTTGAGAGTTTACTTTGCTGTGTAGAACTTCGTTGGTTTAATGAGGTCCCCAATTGTCGAATTTTGTCTTTGGTGCATTTGCTTTTAAGGTGTTACTCATAAATTTTTTTTTGCCTATGTCAATGTCTAGAAGAATATTTCCTGGGTTTTCTTCAAGTATTTTTATAATTTGAGGTCTTATATTTAAGTCTTTAAGTCATCATAAGTTAATTTTTGTATATGGTGAGAGGTAGGGGACTAGTTTCATTTTTCTGCACACAGCCAGTTTTCCCAGCACCATTTATTGAATAGGGTGTCCTTTTTTCACTGTTTATTTTTGTCAACTTTGTCAAAGGTCAATTGGTTGTGGGTGTACAGCTTTATTGCTGGGTTCTCTATTCTGTTCCATTGGTCTATGTGTCTATTTTTGTATCAGTACCATGTTGTTTGGTTACTATAGCCTTGTACTGTAGTTTGAAGTTTGGTAATGTGATGCCTTTGGCTTTTTTTCTTCTTCTTAGGTTTGTTTTGGTTATTCAGGCTCTTTTTTGGGTCCATATGAATTTTAAGATAGTTTTTTTCCTTTCTCTAATTTTGTGAAGAATGATGTTTTTAGTTCGATAAAAATTCTATTGAATTTATAGATTGCTTTGGAAAGTATGGACATTTTAACAATATTGCTTCTTCCAATTCACAAACATGGAACGTTTTTCCATTTGTTGGGTGTTGTGTTATATGTTTCTTTCAATAGTGTTTTGTAGAGATAATTAACTTCCTTGGTTAGATGAATGCCTAGGAATTTTATTTATTTATTTGGTGACTATTGTAAATGGGATTGTTTTCTTGATTTGGGTCTCAGCTTGAATGTTATTGGTGTATGGAAATGCTACTGACTTTTATATGTTGATTTTGTATCCTGAAATTTAATGAAGTTGTTTATCAAATCTAGGAATCTTTTGGCAGAATCTTTAGGGTTTTCTAAATTTAGAATCATACCATCAGGGAACAGAGATAATTTGATTTCCCTTTTTCCTATTTGCATGCTTTTTATTTCTTTCACTTACTTGATTGCTCTGGCTAGGATTTTCAATGCCATTTTGTTGAACAGGAGTGGTGAAAGTGAACATTGTTTTCTTGTTTTAGTTCTTAGGAGGAATGCTTCCTACTTTTGAAATGGGTGTAATATTACCTACTTTATCATGATTAGAGAGTAGTAGGCCTTAGTCAATGAGAGTTATTTTATCTATACCTATGTAGATAGTTATAATTTTTATTATCTATATCTATTCAGATAGGTAAGAATAATAAAATATAAGCCTAAATTGCAGCTGTATGTTCTTGCCCTTACCTGGAGGTAAAAGTAATAAAAAAATCATTTAAACGTTTTGCTCCATATATAGCTGAAATACCAAGTGGCCAAAACTCAGCGCTGCATTAGATGAAAGACATTTGATCATCCAAAACCAATTGGAGATCTATTTAATTTTTAAACTTTCATTTCAAAAGAAATGTTTGTACTTTTAATAATCGACACAACTTAAAACCTTCTTTCTTCTTTTCTCTTAAGTCACAATATAGCACACATAGCAGTGGAATCAAAGTCTTTCACTTTGCTCTACTGAAATGCTCCAAAACTCCTGAAATAAATCTTGTCCAGCCCATATTGTTTTATTGTAACCGATGCAGTCCAATCCCTTAAGTCTTTATGAATTACTCTTTGCTGCTGTTTCCAATATAGTTTGAAGTGCTCCATCTTCTACCATCCTTTATCTTGCCTAGCTCCAATTCTGACCAAACCAAAGCTCTAAAACCAGCAGGCAGAGTTAGACAAATGAGGAGCTCTTAAACCAATACTCTTAATCCAACTCTCTTCCACACTTCCTTTCCAATACTCCACTCCCTCTTCCTGCCACATGTTGAATATGAATCAAATTCCAATGGGCCAAAGACTGAATAGACATTTTTCCAAAGCAGATGTACAAATGGCCAAGCGTATATGAAAATGTGCTCAATATCACTAATCATCAGGGAAATGCAAATCAAAACCACAGTGAGATGTTACCTCACATCTGTTAAGATATCTATTATCAAAAAGACAAAATATAATGTGTTAGCAAGAATGTGGAGAAAATGGAAACCTTATACATTGTTGGTGGTAATGTAAATTGGTACAGCTATTGTGGGAAATGGTACGGAGGTTCCTCATGAAATTAAAAATAGATCTTCTATACAGTTCAGTAATCCCACTTCTGGGTGTATACTCAAAGGAAATCAAATCACTATTTTGAAGAGATATTTGAATTCACATGTTCATGACAGCATTATTCATGATAGCCAATGTAGGTGGTGAAAGGATTAAAAATGTGTATATCTATATCTATATCTCACAATGGAATATTATTCAACCTTTAAAAAGAAGGAAATCTTGTCATGTACAACAGCATGGATGAACCTGGGGGACAATATGCTAAGTGAAATAAACCAGACACAGAAAGATAAACACTGCATGATCTCACTTATATGTAGAAGTTTTAAAAGCTGTATTTAGAAGCAGAGAAAATAGTAGAAACCAGGGGATGGAAGGGGTGAGAGAAAATTGGTGATATTAGGCAAAGGGTACAATGTTTCAATTATGTGGTATGAATAATTTCTAGAGACCTAAAGTACAGCATGGTTTCTATAGTTAATAGCAATGTATTGTGAAATTGAAATTTTCTTAGAGAGTACATCTTAAATGTCCTTCACACACACACACACACACACACACACACACACACACACACACACACTCACACACACACACACAGTGGTAATTATGTGAGGTGATGGATATGTTAATTAACTTGGTTTTGGTAATCATTGTATAATATATACATACATCAAAGCATAACATTGTACACAATAAATATATACAATTTATAGTTCTCAATTATACCTCAATAAAGTGAAAAAGGAGGACAAGTTTAGAGGGATCAGCTCCTCTGTTTTTCTTCATCAGGACATTAGGGAAGGAGATTCCTTGGGATATATTTACTTCTTTAATTTATAATTTTTATTAATGTGATGGCAGAAAGCATAAACAAAATTTTATATACTACAGAAAACCAAGGATTGGTTTAGGATTATAGGACTCTTTGGTGGCACTCCCTGAAAAAAATTCTAAAAATGACATGAAGCACTTTTAAAATTGGGACCTGTTTTCTTGATTTATAGAGAAAGTTCTATTAATTGAATGTCTGAATAGGCTACGAGTATGGATAATAATGGGTAATAATAAGACAGGAATGTTTTATTTCACAGGAAGCAAAGATGAAGTTATTTTCTTCTGAAAGATTGGGAAAGAATGTTGAGAAAAACTGTAGGGGAGATCCAAACGATTGTGCTTTATGTTCTTATCTTTTATGTTTGGGAGTATTTCTAGCTTACATTTTCAACCTCCAGAAAAGAAAGTCACAATATACTAGTCAATTTCCTCAAATACAAAATAATGCCTACTGGTTGGAAGGTAGCATAACTTCCTCTGAATTACTGTGATAATTCAAACTTTAAAGGCTCTGCAACAATTTTGCAAAGAAGGAAATATACTGGGGGAACAGACCAATCTGCACCACATTTAGACTTATACTTCCCCAATTGTTAGGAAAATGTAAATCTGTCCAAAAAAGCGAAACAAGGGCTGCAGAAAATTTTCTGAATATTAGCATAGGCATATTTTTCCTACTAGGTGTAAAACTAGTTTTAGCAAACAGTGGCCTTGTATCATTGTCTCCTTATTATAATATGCATATAATCAATTCAGTTATTTTCAAATAAATTCGAATGAAAAAGCAACTATTGAACCTATGATATATTTACTTGTATTCATTGTCTGTCTAGTATCAACACCATATTACATGCTGGTAGTGCTTCTCAGCCATTGCAGTGATAACTGAACATGAGATTTATATAATTAATTGACTATGACACATAGTATTGATAAATGTTTTGAGTGATATAGTTTTAAATATAGGGAGCTCTATTCTTTACTATGACTGTCACACGGCCAGCTACATGAAAATGTGAGACTACAAAGGCAATATTAATTAGACTTGCAATTTTTGGCTTAACTTAGAATAACTTTCACCCCCATGAAATTCCACCTGATGACCTTATGTGACTTGAGTATACAAAAATATCAAAATCAGGATATACCATTTGATGATCACATGGAAAAGGCATTTCAAGCAATTTAAAGCTTGATCTATATGAGAAAGTCAACGTATGTATTGTCTACTAGGAATTTTATTCTAGGATTCTAATGCTCCTAATAAGCTATTTCCTTCTCATTGAAATGTTTCCTGTTACCTAAATCTTTCTTTAAAAAGTTTGTTATTAATTAGTACAACCTCTGTGGAAAACAGTGTGGCAGTTTCTCTCTCTATTTTTTTTATTGTAAAGTTGTGGGGCACAATTCAGGGTTAGGTATACAAACGTTGATTATGCAAGTACCCTTGTTGATGAGGTATGCCCCTCCCTCCCCTAGCAGTTTCCCTCAACTGCCAAGCCCACACCCCCTTCCCTGACAGTTTCCCACTACTGCCAGGCAGTTTCTAAAAGATCTAAAAATCGACCTTCCATACAACCCAGCAAACCTCCTTCTGGGAATATACCTGGAGGAACTCAAAGCATTCTACAATAAAAAACACTCACACACACATGTTTATTGCAGCACTAGTCACAATAACAAAAATATGAAACCAACCGTGCTTCCTTTCAAAAGCTGACTGGATGAAAAAAATGTGATACATATACATGATGGACTATTATACAGCCATAACGAAGGACAAAGTTATGAACTTTACAGCAACTGGGATGGATTTAGAGTCTACAATACTCAGTGATCTATCACAGAAAGAAAACTGAGTTCCACATGTCCTCACTCATAAGCAGACCCTGAACATTTTTCATCATACTATAAGAAAGGACACTGCCAGGGAAAGGGGGAGGGCGTGTGACATCCATAAGGTTACCTGATTCTAAACCAGGTGAAGTGAGAACCAATGGGAGGCCCACACTTCACCTGTGCACTGATCACTTATTTACCTAATCCTGAATTATACCCCATATCTTTAAAATAAAAAAGTAAATAAAAGTCTGTTATTTTATACCTAATTTGTGTAATATAGCTCCAATTTCATAACTTCTATATTTATGAAAATAGATACATCCATTACTATTGGTAGATCTAGTCTTCATATACTGCAGAGTAATTTTGTAAAAATGTTGACTAGATTATGCCCTATACCCCCAGTTTTTTTTTTTTTTTTTGAATTGGAGTCTCACTCTGTCACCCAGACTGGAGTGTAGTGGCCGCTCCCGGCCACCGCAGCCTCGACCTGCTGGGCTCCGGCGATCCTTCCGCCTCAGCCTTTCAAGTAGCTGGAACTACAGGCACGCGCTACCATGCTCGGCTAATTTTTTGATTTATTGTAAAGATGAGGTCTCGCTGCCCTGGCGGGTCTGGAACCCACGGACTCAGGCAATCCACTCACCTCAGCCTCCCAAAGGTGCGGGATTACAGGCTGAGCCACCGAGCCCGGCTTACCCCAAATTTTTAAAGACTTCCCTTTATACCCACCTATCATGTCTCCAATACTAAATCTGTTTATAAAGCTCCTTTGGGAGGTAACTTCCTTACAGTGCCAAAATTTCTCAAAATGATTGCGTTGATGCTGTGTGAACTTTCCTTTAAATGGACTGAACAAATTCAGTCATTGGATCTACAAAAAATAAAGATAAATTTCTCTCCTTCCTAAAATCTCCTGTCCACATGATTCTGTTTTGATATTTTTTCTTGTTCAGTTATTTATAAGTCGTTATAGAAATAGATATTAAGGTCCTCTGAATTGCTCTGTATAAGAGAGTAAGAAAAAAGGATGATATGAAGACTATTTCAATTGATGAGTAGAAGGAGAAAATGAACTCCGAAAAATGTTAAATTGTGAGAGTTATTTCAGACACTGGTTTTGGGGTAAAATCTTCTGTAACTAGGTGATCAGTGGTTTTGAAGTTTCCATATATCTAACATACAATTGGAATTTACTTTCATATATCATGCTGATTTATTTTTTCAGTAGAATTCTGCTTAAAACAATATTCTGTATTCCTGTTAGTTTTTTGGCAAGTTTTAGGATTTCTAGAAGCAGGAAATGTGTCTCATATTAGGTTTGCTCCTTGAGTGGAGCTAAAGGAACAATCCTGGAACACAGAGTAGATGAGAAGAATTAACTGAAGGGAATCAATCAGAGCTGGAGTTCCCCACCCCCACCCCTTACGTCTTCACTGGAATTTGGAAAAATGTCTGATGGGACTTTGGTTTCTCTACAAAGGGTCGAGTTCAATATTATCTAGTTATATATTTTTAAAGACCCTAATGTATGTCCCTAACTAAGGGTTTAGGTTATTAAACTTCAGGGCCTTATAAATTTGAGCGAGAATTATAAGTGCAACTTCACAGAAATAATTTCCAGACATGGATATTAATAATATTGTCTAGAAATTTGTGATTATTCCACAAACAGTGTAGCATCTCTGCCATAAAATATTCCATAATCCCATTAAAACCACATAAAAACATTCATGAAAAATCATTTTTTTCTCTCTATTGCTTTATAGTTTTCCAGGCTCCAGGAAGGCAGAATTCTGTATCTGCTATAACTTCTTGCAGCTGTAACTAAAAAAAGGGAAGTACTAGCTGTAATGAAAAAGGCAACAAAATGTTTTTGAAATACACAAACACACACACCATGTATATGCATGTATACTGTATTTTTAGAGCAATTTTTCCAGGTTTAGATACACAAATACCATTGTTTTACAATTGCCTAGAGTATTCAGTACAGTAACATACTGTACAGTTATGTAGCCTAGGAGAAATAGGCTATACCATATAACCTATTGCTGGTAATATGGTAGGTAGGTGTGTAGGAAGCTATACCGTCTAGGTTTGTGTAAGTATACTCTATGATGTTCACACAATGAAGAAATTGCCTATTGATACATTTCTCAGAACATATCCCTGTTGTTAAGTGATACAAGACTGTGTGTGTGTGTGTGTGTGTGTGTGTGCGCGCGCGCGCGCGTGTGTGATTGACTCTTGAACAACATGGCTTAGAACTGTTCAGGTCCACATATGGGCATATATTCTTTTGCCTCTTCCACTCTAGAGACAGCAAGGTCAAGCCTTCCTCTTCTTCTTCCTCCTCAGTCTATTCAACGTGAAGACAATGAAGATGAAGTCCTTTATGATAATCCATTTGCACTTAATGAGGAGTAAATGTATTTTCTCTCCTTTGTGATTTTCTCAATTACATTTTCTTTTCTCTAGCTTACTTTATTTATTTTTTATTTTATTTATTTATTTATTTATTTTTTGAGTTGGAGTCTCACTCTGTCGCCCAGACTGGAATACAGTGGCACGCTCCTGGCCACTGCAGCCTCGACCTGCTGGGCTCTGGTGATCCTTCCGCCTCAGCCTTCCAAGTAGCTGGAACTACAGGTGCGCGCTACCACGCCCAGCTAATTTTTTTTTTTTTGATTTATTGTAGAGATGAGGTCTCGCCAAGTTGCCCAGGCAGGTCTCGAATCTGCGGGCTCAGGCAATCCACTCACCTCAGCCTCCCAAACTGTGGGATTACAGGCTGAGCCACCAAACCCAGCTGCTTACTTTATTTAAAAACACAGTATATAACACATATGACACACAAAATATGTATTGATTTACTATGTTATCGGTAAAACTTCTAGTTCACAGTAGGCTATTGGTAGTTAAGTTTTTGAGAAGTCAAAAGTTATACACAGATTTTCATCATCTGCACAAGGTTTTGGCGCCCCTAACCCAGGCATTGTTCAAAGGTCAAATGTGTATTTACACACACACACACACCTATCTATCTAGACAAAAATGTTATAAATTCTTTCCCAAAATAACTTCTAAATTTATAGACAATTAAAACTATCATTAAACTTATCTAAATATTTAAAGTACAATTTAAAGTCTTAACTCCCCAGTGTTTAGTCTAAGTTAATGTCTCCAAGCTATTCATTTTACCTTCTTAAAATTGCAAATATTATATATCTGCATAACAAAATTAGAAATATTGAGCACAATTGCATTCAGAATTTCATCTTCTTTAATACTAAATATTTTGATTATTTCATTTGGGCATTTAAAGTTTTTCCCCTTAAGCTTGGTGGTTTTCTTCTCTCTCTCTTTGGGTGAATTTGTGCATTGTTTAAAAAACTGTTTTATTCAATGACAAGATATATTATCTGTTTATAAAGTAGCTCTTAAAAAATAAAGGTGTTTATATAAAACAAAACAAACTCCAGTAATGAGATACTTCATATATTAAGCGAAAACAACAGTCTGATCCACAGGCTATGCATATTAGAACTAAAAAGTTACTATACAATTGAAAAATAAAAAATATGTTTCTCTTAGAGTGAAAATATACTATCCAGAAAATGTCCAAGTTTCCAATTTGGCAAAGCTTAGGTATAATTACTTGAAATGTATAATAAACTGGATTTTCCTTCATTGGAAATGGCCAGACTAAATCTCTGTCTGGTAATTACAATCTGACTCTACAGTTACAAAAACCATGAAGACACTGTTAGTATAACCATATTTCTTAGGATATGGGAGGGCGGGTAAGGTAACTGCAGACAACAAAAGTGTGAGAAGAATATTGTTTCTTTTACTGAGGATTGTTTTAGCTGTTCGTGGTATTTTTGTTTCTCTATAAATTTCTGTATTGTCATTTCCAGGTCAGAGAAGAATGATGTTGGTAATTTAATGAGCATTGCATTGAATCTGTAGATTGCCTTGGGTAGGATGGCCATCTTTATAATATTGATTCTTCCAGTCCATGAGCTTGGAATGTTTTTTTCATTTGTTTCTGTCTTCTTTGATTTCTTTGAGCAGTATTTTTGTAGTTTTAGTTGAAAAGCTCTTTCACTTCTCTGGTTAAGAAGATGCCAAAGTATTTCATTTTTTGTGTATGGCTATTTTGAATGGGATTGTGCTTTTTATTTGGTTCTCTGCCTGTTTGTTGTTGGTGTATAGAAATGCAGCTGTCTTTTGCACATTGATTTTGTACCTTGAGACTTTGCCAAAGTAATTTATCAGTGCTAGGAGGTTTTTGACAGATTCCTTTGGATTTTCAAAATATTGGATCATATTGTTTTTCGAGGGATAGCTTAACTTCCTCTTTTCCTACTTGGATACCCCTAATTTCCTTCTCTTGCCTGCCTACTCTAGCTAGGATTTCCAACACTATGTTGAACAAGAGGGGTGAGAATGGTTACCCTTGTCTTATTCCGGTTTTCAGGGGAAATGCTTTCAACTTTTGTGCATTGAGCAATATATTGGCTGTGGGTTTATCATAGATGGCTTTTACTGTTTTGAGGAATGATCCTTCTATGCCTAGATAGTCAAGTGTTAGTATCAAGCAGGGATGCTAGATTTTGTCAGAATTGTTTCCTGTGCCCAATGATATGATCATGTGGTTCTTGTTTTTTCATCTGTTTATGTATTGAATTACATTTATGGTGTTTTGAATGTTGAACCAGCCCTGCATTCCAGGATTGAAGCCAACTTGGTCATGGTGAATGATTCATGAAATCCTATTTACTAGGATTGTTGAAAATTTTTGCATCTATGTTCATCAAGGAGACTGGTCTGTAATTCTCTTTACTTGTTGGGTCTTTACAAGGTTAGAGTACTAATGTGATTTTAGTTTCATAAAACGACTTAGGGAGAGTTCGAGCTTTCTCAATTGCCCAGAATACTGTTGCCAGTATTCGTAATGGCTTCTTTTTGTATGTTTTGTAGAATTCAGTTGGGAAGAACAAAGCAGGAGGTATCACAATTCCAGATTTTAAATGTTATCGTAAGGCTACAAAATTCAAAACAGCCTGGTATTGGTGCAAGAACCACCATATAAACCAATGGACCAGGTTAGAGAATCTGGAAGCAAAACCTTGCTTTCTCAACCAACTCATCTTCAACAAAGCTTCCACCAACAACCAATGGGGAGAGGAGACTCTGTTCAGTAAATGATGCTGGGAAAACTGGCTGATCACATACAGAAGAATGAAACAGGAGCACTACCTATCACCAAACACCAAAATCAACTCTAAATATACCAAAGACCAAAAACCTCAAACTATAAGAATCTTGGAAAACACAGAAGATACACTTAAGAACATTGGAATAGGCAGCCAATAGGAATTGATCATAACTCCAAAAGCGTATGCCATAAGAGGTAAAATAGACAAGTGGGACCTCAACAAATTGAAAAACTTTTGCAAAGCAAAAGAAACCATCAAAGGATTAGGGAGACAACCCACAAAAAGGAGAAAAAATATTTGGCTACCGTATATCTGGTGAATGCCCATACATCCAGGATCTACAAGGAACTCAAATGAGCCAAAAGAAATAAAACAAACAGCTTTACAAAAATGTAGGCAAAAGACATGAATAGACATTTCTCAATAGAACGCACAAGGACAACCAACAGACACATGAAAATATGCTCAGGCTCACTAATCATCTGAGAAATGCAAATCAAAACCTAATTGAGATACCACCTTACAACAGTAAGGATGGCCATCATCAATAAATCAAAAACAACAGACGCTGACGTGGTGCAGAGAAAAGGGAATGTTTCTACACTGTTGGTGGGAGTGCAAAGTAGTACAACTTTTATGGAAAACAGTGTGGTGATTTTTATAAGAACTAGAAATTGATCTTCCATATGACCCAGCAATCTTCTTCCTGGGAATATACCCTCAGGAACACAAATCATTCTACAAAAGAGACACCTGCACACTTATGTTCATTACCATACTATTCACAATAACAAAAACATGGAAACAGCCCTCCTGCCCATCAAAAGTGAACTGCATAAAGAAAACGTGATACATATACACAGTGAAGTATTACACAGCCATAAAGAATGATAAAATTATGGACCGCACAGCAGATGGGGTGGATTTAGAGTCCATCATGCTCAGTGATCTATCACAGAAACAAAGAACTGAATAGCACATGTTCTCACTTATAAATGGATCCTGAACATTTATCACAATACTAGAAGAAAGGGATTGGCAGTTGTAGGACACTGCCAGGGGAGGGAGGAAGAGGGGAGCATGTAACTTCACTAAGGATGCTGAATCCTAAACCAGGTGAAGTGAGGTCCAGATAGAGGCCTAAACTTCACCTGCTTGTAAACCACTCATGTACCTAATCCCGACTTGTACCCCACATCTTTCTAATAAAATAAAGTTAAAAAGAAAAAATAGTGTATATTAGGTGCATAAAATAATGGTGAAAATATAACCTCAGTTAATGCATTTCCCAAGGATGTAAAGAATACCCTCCAAGTTTGGAAAATTGATTTAGAAAGATAAAGAGTTTAAAAAATTGCAATTTCACATGAAAAATGCTCATATGCTAGAAAGAAGCACAAGGAAGGATTCATATAATGTGTTAGTTGGAAAAAAATGTTAGCTTTTTTTGGTCTAAATTAAGAAAGAGTAAGTATATTTATCAATATATGACATCATTTATACTGTTGTTAACAAATTAATAATAGCACTCCTGGCTACCCATACTAATTAGAACTTTTGAGCACATGGCTTATTAACCCAGTAACAGAGGTCACCAAATAAACTTAAATCTATTTTTAGTTTTATCTAATTTTGTATGCTCCACTCCACCCGCCCCCCTTTTAAAGCATTTGACAGCCAACAAATTTAGCAAAAAGACAGCAAGAAGTTGAGTTGTCAGATATTGCTCATGGATCACTGAGATTGTTTTGACCAGTTCAATCTCAGTTTTATTGAATCCTTGATAATAGGAATAGTATTTTCCGGGAGAGGTGGGATATAGGAAAGTTGTGCACAAGATATTTTCTGAGAGACCAACAAAGAAGCTACCAGGCTTCTAGTTCAGTTATATTTTTCTTTATATCAAGTTACACCTTCATTTCTAATAAAAAATTATTCCCACTCCAAACAAGTCCTCTTTTTCCTCTTCTTTTGGGGGGGGTTGATTGGGGACATTTTTCTTTATGAAGTGAGGATATTCTCTTGACTCCTACTGTAGGAGTAGGTAATTTTGCAGCTTTATTTTCTGAACATAGGTTGTTGGTTTACCAGATGTGTTGAAGAAAGGACTGGAGACCATAGGCTTTGGTGGTGAAAAAACAGTTGGTTCTATGGCAATTTGAGAAATGCTTTCACTCCATTTAGGAACTTTCACTGAAATTTACTTGTGGCACAGAAACTTTTATACCCTCTCTGTTGATCACAGATGCTGCTGTTCCAACTGGTGTAGACTGTTTCTGCACTGATAGCTCAGAACAGTTCAATGAACCAGTCTTCAGAGCCCTAGTAAGTTAAGGCACAGGCTTATCATTGTCCATTGACAAGCATTGCAGCAATTTTCTGGTTTTTTTTTTTGAGTTGGAGTCTCACTCTGTCACCCAGACTGGAGTGCAGTGGCCGCTCCCAGCCACCGCAGCCTCGCCTGCTGTGCTCTGGCGATCCTTCTGCCTCAGCCTTCCAAGTAGCCGGAATTACAGGCATGTGCTACCACGCCCGGCTGATTTTTTGATTTATTGTAGAGATGAGGTCTCGCTGCCCAGGCGGGTCTCGAACCCGCGGGCTCAGGCAATCCACTCACCTCAGCCTCCCAAAGGCGCGGGATTACAGGCTGAGCCACCGAGCCTGGCTAGCAATTTTCACATACTCAAAAATTGTTCCCTGTCCCTGGATAAAATCGTGAACATGTCCCGTGGCTTTCCGGTCTCTCTTAACCAATAAAAAAATCTTTTAATCTCTTTAAAGCATTAACAAGTTCAGTATTATCCCATAATGACTAATTCCAATTTAGTGTTATTTCAAATGCCAAACTAATTCAAAGTTAAACTATTCTCTTCCTGAATTTCAGACTTGCTTGAGTCCTGGAAGCTTGCAGCAGGTAAGGATATGAATTGGCTTTCTCTCTTGGTTGTTTGCTAAGTATTATATGACTAGGTAATTTACTGGCTTAATTGGAATCTGATGGTGAAAAACTCTGGCAATAGTATTTTTCCAGTGATTCCTCTTCCTCCTCATGGCATACATCAATGGTTTTTAGCAATTTTTCAATTAGAGACCTTCCACTTCAACCTTTTGGTGAGGGGAATTCCTATTGTCTGGCTAGTTATATACAACTTCACTCTTGACTCTGGGCTTTCAACTGTTTACCCTTCAACTGGGGTCCCTGTGTTTCCCTAATCAGTCTTCTTGGTTGGAGTAAATTATAAGAAAACCCCAGACTACACCCTTGTCTCAAGGTCATATTTGGTCTTTGGGGAACCTACGTTTGTTTGAAAAGGGACTGGCTCTCAGGGCAGCCTTCTCCATTTCACTATCAACAAGGGGCACCATCAGTCACAGATCTTGTCTTTAGAATTTATAGGTATAAATCAGATGTCTGTCTTCTTGTCCCCCAAGCTCTTGAAATCATATCTGAAGCTCTCCTTAGAAATCTTGAAGCTCTTCTCACTTGAATTGAGGTGAGGTGAAGCACAGCACACTTAAATCTTTCTTGGAATAAATCCTCTCGTTACTACACACCCACTATACATCCACCAGACTTGCTAAAATTTAAAAGAAAATGCTAAGTGTTAGGAATTAGAGCAATGGGAATTCTCATATTATACTGGTGGGAGAATAAAGTGGTGTAATTGCTTTGGAAGATACTTTGGCATTGCATACTAAAACTGAACATATCCATTCCTATGACTTAGTCATTCCACTCTTTAGGCAAAGGTACACATATTTTAAACAAAAATATGTTTTTAGAAGCCCTATTGGTAATAGCCCCAAACTGAAAATTGCCTAATTACCCATTAATAATAGAACAAAAAAGATAAATAGTGGTACATCCATACAATGAAATGCTGTACAGCATCAAGGATGACCATTCTGCAGCTGCACATACCAGTATATAAAAAACACAATATTGAGCAGAGAAGCCAGGCACAAAAAAGAACATACTATGTGACATCATGTATCTAAAATTCTTAACACAGGCCAAGTTTTTTATGCTATGTTAGTAATCAAGAATAGTAGGGTGACTGGCTAGAAAAAACTTGAGGAAGAAATATGTGTTGCTGGTAATGTTCTATTTCCTTGTCTGGTGCTGGTGTCATAGTTAAATTTAGTTCATAAAAATGTATTGAGCTGTACCCTTATAATATGCATACTTCTTGTTTGACTATTATACTTCCATAAGAACTATAAAAGAAAACTAAACAAAAGCAACAAAAATGAAATCAGCTATCTTAACTTTTTAATCTCAGTCTGTTATATAAAATGGAGAGGAGTGATCTGTTCATGCTGGTAGACCCAGCATCGGGCGACCCCCTTTGCAAATTTTGTATAGATCAACCAGTCCCTTGGCATAGAGAGAGTGGTTACCAGGCAACTATTGTTCTCTTCCCAGCCTTTGTGGCCTCTTTCTGAGCCTACAGGAAGAATTGCATTTATCATTCTGCTCCATAAATGATACCTTTGGTACAAAAATGTCAGAAGCTTGGGGATCCAAATGAGGACTCTGCTCATGCTCACTGACAGGTACTGTATGTCACAAGGTGCCAAAAGCCATAAAAAGGGCAAAGGCTTAGCAAGTGGGACCTGAAGTAACAATAATTTTGTGTTACCTTGAGGGTCACAATTCTGGGCTCATTCTGCCCAGATCTTCTGGTAATATTGCTATGAACTCACATAGGATATGGATCGACACAGCAATGGAGCTGAATTAGATGAGCTTTTTGGAAAATATGGCAGAAAGGAAAAGAGGTTTAACTTACATTAATCTTTGTCAATTATTTTATCATGATGCAGGCAAGCATTCTGAAATTAGCAAATATTTAATACTCTTTGAGTCAGACTGTTCTTTCTCATATCCACATTTCCCCTACACTCCAACATGACTACACCTGTTGAAGTAGTGCCCAAGTAGCAGGTGATTTGGACAGATTCACTGAAAGAGGATGATTACTTGTCACAGGCATGAAGACTTTTATGCTTCAAAACACATACTGATAGATTGTTTTCCATTTGACAATGTCAATAGTGATGTATGAGAGTATCAAATTTCTCACAACTCCATCATTATAAAATGAACTTATTTACTCAAATATATGCATATGTGTATGCATAAATATGTTGTATCACATATACAGTTTTAACAGGTAGAAATGGATCTTTAACATTTTAAATCTAAAGATAAAGAAAGCATATTGCCCATAATTTCATCTTCTTTTTGGGAAAAAACCTTTTCCTCACAAAATGGCTATTTTATTGAGTTACTGTTGTTCTGATAAAATGTACAACTGAGCTTCTCATCAATCTCTAGTAAACACTATAAAAGAATATAAGGACAATGGTCTCAGGTTCCTCAATTAGCTTAAAAATTGGCAATCACATTTATCTCAGAAGACCTTGATAGATACTATCTGAGATGGCAACACTCTTTTGTTCATTGTATTGCCTAATGCCAAGCTAATTCTAGAGTAAATTATTAGCAATTATTTTTCTCTCTTTCAATAACTGGAATTGTAGCAATTTCTGTGTTTTTCTTGTTTGCCATTTATTATAACGCATGTTGTAATTTCAGAACAGATTATCCCATAATGATCTGAAATTATTATCATGACATAAGACTGCTTCTGAACAATAAGATTTCTTAAGATATACCAAGGAAAATGATGTGAATCTTAGAATTTTCTATTTTAGTATATTATGAAGCAATAAGAGTTTTGTTTTACTAAACTCACTTAGAATCTTACAGCATTATTACAAGATGTTTCATACTTTAAGGGAAGTTATTGTTATTATAATAGTTAATTATTATTCTGTGTTAGTATTATTCTTAATCATATTATCACACTCTATCATATGCCATTTTGAACAGTTTTATAGAGGCATACTTACATACCATACAATTCACCAATTTCAAGCATACAACTCAATTATTTTTAGTAAATTATAGTTGCCATCATCACCACAACCGAAAACAATTCCATTTTTCCATTTCCATTCATTCCCCAGGCCCACCCTCTACCCTGAGTAAAAACTAGTCTATTTTTTGTCTCTATAGATTTGCCTTTTCTGGACATTCCATATTAACGGAATCATATAATGCGTGGTATTTTTTGTTTGGCTTCTTTAACTCAGTAATTTTTTTAAAGATTCATCTATGTTGTAGCAAGTAGTAGTTCCTCCCTTTACATTGCTGAAAATATTCCATTGTATGTATATACTACATATTGTTGATTTATTCTTTAATTAATGGCCATCTAGGTGGTTTTTAGTTTTTGACTGTTATGTATAATGCTTCTGTGAATATTTGCATACGAGTCGATGAGTGGACAAATGTTTTATTTCTTTTGAATAGATGCTTAGAAGTGAAACTGCTGGGTTGAATGGTAAGTTGCTTCATCCAGTAACACAACCTCAGGCAGCTGTGATGTTGGCCTTCCCTGATTGTTTGCTATCAAGATCATATTATTTTGGACGAAGGCCTTGTACATGTATTACCAAATAAAGCCAGACTCCACTGCTCCACTGGCAGTAAAACTCCTGATTTTTATGACTTGCCCCACCTTAGTATAACTTCCAGCCAGAATGAGCTTGGTGGGGGGAGAGGGGTGAAATAAAGGGAAGGAAGGGAGCAACTATAGGAGCAAATGCTATAGACTGACACTCTTCCTACTTGAAGCCCCAAGATCAGCAGTTTTTCAGTCATTAACAAATGCTTCCCAGATTGTTGCATGCCTTTGGTCGATTTCCAAACAAAATTGAAATGACTGTTTTGAAAATATTGTTCAGTTGTTTCATTGTGTTTTGGGTAAAGGCTTTGTCAGTCTCATCATTTCACCATTCTGGAAATCTTGCCTATTCCAAATACCAGGTTTTAAACTTCTTAAAAAGCAAAGATATCAAGGCATCTTCCTCAGGCACATATATGTTTTCATACACACACACACACACACACACACACACACACACACACACACCCACACACATATATAATATATACACATATGCATATATGTTTGTGTGTGTGTATGAAAACATATATATATAACTTTGTGTGTGTTTTGTGTGTGTGTGTGTGTATATGTAAATATATATATTTGAAATAGAGCCCTAGAAGCCTTAGAGGGAGAAATATTTTTTTTCTTTAGAAAAAAGAGCTTTAGGAAAAAAGACTGTTATATGAGTATAGACAGATGAAACAATATTATTTTATGGAAATATACTAATTTGAGAATAATAGTAAAATATGTTATAATATCTGATTGCCCCTTCTGATTTTGGGAAGCTATTCTGTGCTTTCCTTCTTTGTCTCTGGACTGTCAGTTCTATTTCTTCAACTTAAGGTGTCTCTTGGGTTCCTCCTCTCTCAACCATGGCTTGAGTACACAGTAAGCTAGGGCAAACATAGATAGGGCTAACCTTATTTGTTAAGAATAACAGTCATTCATTGTACATTTTTTTAAAACCAGCATTTTATATATCTTTCATTATTGTTCTTTTTTTTCAGGTAAAAGAGTAAATCCAGTACATTTTCCAACATCTTGTTCAAAAGTGCAGAAATGAAATGTATCCAAATAGGAAATACGAAGTTAATGATTTCACCAAAAGACTCCTAGACCTGATAAGCAACTTCAGTAAAGTCTTGGGATACAAACAACAACAACAACCAAAACCAACCCCCCCCAAAACAAAACAGACACCAATAACGTTTTGACACACCAACAACAAAACATTCAAGCTGAGAACCAAATCAAGAACACAATCCCACTTACAGTAGCCATAAAAAAATACCTGAGAATACACAATCAATACATTTTTAATCCTAGATAGTGTTTTATTTTATTTTAGCACTAGGATTTTCATATGCTTTTAAAAATGTGTTAGTATTTCTTTCTTTATGTGGTAGGTTTGTATGTTTTATTCATTTTCATTTTAAAATTAATTTTGTACCATTGTTAGAAGTAAAAATAGTTAATGATGGTGAATACTTTTTTTTTTTTTTTGAGTTGGAGTCTCACTCTGTCTCCCAAACTGGAGTGCAGTGGCCGCTCCTGGCCACCACAGCCTCGACCTGCTGGGTTCCGGAGATCCTTCCGCCTCAGCCTTCCAAGTAGCCGGAATTACAGGCGTGCGCTACCCCACCCAGCTGATTTTTTGATTTATTATAGAGATGAGGTCTCGCTGCCCAGGCGGGTCTCGAACCCGCGGGCTCAGGCAATCCACTCACCTCAGCCTCCCAAAGGCGCGGGATTACAGGCTGAGCCCCCGAGCCCGGCTTGGTGAATACTTTTTAATCAGAAAATAAGAAAATTAATATAGATTTTGTATCCAATTTTTTTCTCAAATTAGATATAAACATAAATGTTTTCATAAAGTAAAGAGAATGAGAATGTAGGAGATGAAAGAGAGCAAAAAACAAAGAGAGACAGATATATCAATTTGAAGTAGAGATAAAATTACAAAAGAACTGCAAGATCTACCAAAAAAATGTATTAGCATTGAGACAGTATCGACTACTTGCTTGACCCAATGATAGGTACTATATATACACATATATTACCTTCGTTTCCCTTTACTTTTTTATTTTCTATTGGATAATTTTTTCACACTTATTCACTTTCGATTTTTTAATAGGTACTATGCTTCTAAATGTTGAAAATACAGGAAAAAAATCTTGATTTGGAACTTATGTTGTAGGGGATTGTTGAAGTTGACTACAAATAAGTGAATGACTTGGTTGTCCGAAGAAGAAAAAAAAGTATCAGAATGTATCTGCCCTGTCCCTTTCTATTTCAAGTTTTCCATTGGTAAATGATTTGATGAACACATATATCGTTATCAGTCAATACATTTAAAAAAATCTTTTCTGGTAATTCTGATTTATATGGATGTTCAAAAACAGTTGCTCTTATACACAGTTTTGTCTGCTTGTGTTGAAAATAACCAAATTGTTAAAGGCTTGCTACATTTGTTTAATTATTGCATTTTGTCAATGTACATAGTTAGTTTAAACTGCCCTTCCTGTCACACTCTCTGGGCATATGCCACTGATGGTGAAATTTACACATAACCTATTGAGTTAGGCATAAATTAAATACAGCTACTAGATTGCAAAAAGTGTGTAGAAAACATAAGAAAAGCAAACCAAAACCATCGAAATAAGGAGCCTATAATAAATGTTATTGAAAGAGTGCAATAGAAGTGTTATAGCTGCTTAAAAGGGAGTGAAGTGCTTTCTGGAAATACAGGCTTATGATAGGATTATAGAGAAAACAGATTTTAGATAGGTCAATATGCAGAGAATGAAGGCATTCCGTAAATGGATAACATATGCAATAGAATAATAAGTTTGCCTCTTCCGTGGAGCGATTTATTATCTTGATAAAATTAATAGTGTTCTCATCTGAATTCTACTAGATCATTATGTATTCTTTTGTTACACCAACATAAATTCTGTCTCCCAGACTTGATTTAGTAGTTAATAGTTTATCTTTGCCTATTTTGAGAACTTTGTTGGAAATGGTTAATTCTAGTTCAATAGCTGATACCAATGCAAGTGGATCCTTTTGTTTCAGAATTTAACATATGCACAATTACTTTCTAGAGTGATCTAGAGAATAATGCATAAACACTATCAACTTCTAACTTTGCACTTCATTAATCCTACAGGACGTGTTAAAAATGATTAACAGCGCCTTACTTGGAGGAGAGGTAATGGAAATGTCCCAAATATCATGTTGACAGGTGCCAAAGCATTCTAACCAACCAAATTATGACTTTCTTGAGTGTCCAGTATGTAAAAATATTCTGCTAAATGTTAGACAAAAGGAACAATAAGATGTGATGTTCCTTATCCTCAAAGAGCTTATAATTGAACTTAAATAAAACGCTTCTTGGAGTAGTTTTTAAACAATTTTTATAAAATTTTATAATTTTATAATTGAATTGTATAAAGTTTTGTAATTGAATTGGACTTAAACCCCTCTTCTGCACAAGGAAGGACAGACAGAAACTAAAAGAAAACCCTTCTTGCAGTAGTTTTAAACAATTTTTTTTTTTTTTTGAGTTGGAGTCTCACTCGGTCACCCAGACTAGAGTGCAGTGGCCGCTTCCGGCCACCGCAGTCTCGCCTGCTGGGCTCCAGCGAACCTTCCGCCTCAGCCTTCCGAGTAGCTGGAATTACAGGCATGCACTACCACGCCCGGCTAATTTTTTGATTTATTGTAGAGATGAGGTCTTCCTGCCCAGGCGGGTCCCGAACCTGTGGGCTCAGGCAATCCACTCACCTCAGCCTCCCAAAGTCGCGGGATTACAGGCTGAGCCACCGAGCCCGGCTGTTTTAAACAATTTTTAAGAAAATCAATTCAAAGTTTTAAAAATTGAATTATCTGAAAGAAAAAATAAAACCAATTATAGATGATTTGTATTCAAAAGTAGGTATTTGAGGAAACTGAGGCACAGAAGGATGAAGTAATTTGCCCTAGGCCACATAACTGTAATCAGAGGGACTCAAAATCAAATCTGATGGACTCCAATGTCTGAGACTTTCTGCATATCATGCTACTTCCCTGTAAAGGAATAAGCATGAATCTTACTTTGCGCCAACGATAGGACAACACCTACCTGTTTTACATAGTTTAGAAAACTTTTGCTTATTCTTGTCACAAGTTCTCACCTGCACACACACGAAGACACACACACACACACACACACACACCCCTTCTATTAATAGTGATGTTTAACAAATCACACAATGCTTTCTAATGGCCCATTGTGGGTTGGCTTACCAAGTTTTGAAGGGTTTCATATATATATATATACAACTATCTCTTTTTTTTCTAGGAAGAAAAAGGAAGGATAAGAAGAGCCTGGAGTGCACTGCAGAACTTCCAGATGTCATTTGAAAATACTTAACTAGTGTTCACTTGCAAATCTCTTATTATCAGACACACACACACATACACACACAGACACACACACCACACAATCAGTTTGTCAGTTAATTGCCTGTGGCAAAAGTTAATGTTCTAATAAACTAGGTATTAACTGATGTAATGAGTGGTATCATGTAGGTTATTACCATTATAAACCATACTTAACAGTTTAGAAAATCAATAACATATTAAACAAAGGATAGTGCTTCTGCAAGAGTTCCTTGGCGAACAGTTGTTTTCTGACAAATTGTGACTGATTTTTCTGCTTTTGGGGAGGTAGAACATGTTCTGCTACCTTAGTAGCTATTAAGAATTTGTGTATATAGAAAAATATAACACACACACATACACACAAGTGAATCATAGAACCATATTTCAACTTCCATCATTGGGGATGCTCATTTATAGATTGGGGAGAAGACAGAGAGAGGAAGGGTGGCCAAAATCCAGGCCTGATATTCATTTTCCTAAGTCAATACACAAACACTTGTATTGACTTAGGATACATAAACAAAAAACAAGGAATAAGTAGGGTGACATATTTGGGAGTTTTCTTCAAATCCACATTTGTTGTCCAAAGCAGTCAGTAATGGTTCTAATCTGGTGAAAGGATTCTTCGTGCTGTGTTTACTTATTGTTGCTATTTCTAAGCATCATCTTTGGGCTGCCAGTTAGAGAAATGCAGATTCATAAAAAACTTAGTGGCAACAATTCTCATGCAAGAGCATCTGTGTTCTGTCAGATGAGCTTTTGAAGGCTCAAGTTAGTCAGTGAATAACTGGGGAAAATTGTGAGGACAGCAAATAGAAAAGAACATAATTCTGACTAGACAGTCTTGCAAAAAGGGGTTTATAGTTTGTATTTAAGAGTGCATTATTTTAATTGGAATTCCCCATCCTACACCTCAAGTCTCTTTATTAAATATATCTCTATAGATTTTATCTTTTGTGCATAAAATCGTATTGTATGTTTACATTATCCCTCTTCACTACTATTTGTTCTACGGCAACACGTTATTAACATGAACACATAATTTATTAATGCATCACAGGGACAAAGTTATGGTAAATTCTTTGGAAAAAGGATAAAAACAACATAGTATAATGTAGACTTAAGGATGTCTCACTGGGAGTCAGGAAATCTTTATTTCTTTTTTGAGTTTGTGAATAAACTATTAGGCAACCACGGGAAATTACAAACATCCTGCACCTAAAGGTTCCCATTTGTAGAACAAGGAAACTGGGTAACATCTAACCTAGGTCCCTTCCAGCATGCCATTTTTTCCAGTGATTACCGCACAGCTTCTATGTGGTAGCCACAATGCTGATCATCGTCCCATTTCATTGGATATTCACACCATTCTTGCGAGGTAAGTGTCTTCATCCTCATTTCACTGCTGGAAAGCCAAAGCTTGCAGGAGAGTGCCATTGAAACAACTTGCAAGTGGCTGGGCTGATCCTCTTTATTCTAATTCTAACGACTGTGCTGCATGTCTCACCTGGGCAAAAATGTTATTAATGGGCACAGTTACCTTTTGTCATTTGCCTCTAGGATCCTGGATTCAGAGGCTGTGAGAGATGGGCAAGCTACGTGAATATGTAGAGGTGTTGGAGTACCAGTTGTTTAACAGCCACTTTCCTGAACTGTCAGACCCTCCTCTCCTTCCTTGCCAGAGACACGCCCCGCCCCCCCCAGCTCTCATATGATCCACCCAGCAACTGAGCAGGGATGACTCACACAACCTTCTAAGACCCTCTCCAATATTAGGACCTATCAACAACACCTACTACAGGTTGTGAAGTGCTTTAAATAGTACCCTTGGTATAACTACTATAGCCACCCGTCCCTCCTTTTAACTGCAGGCCTCAGACAAGATAAATTGACTTCTGCTCCAAAAAGATGTTTTTCAAAGCTCGTGATTGAGGTGAATGTTGATTCAGAATTGAGGGAAATTTGGCTGAGTTTTTCAAACTCTTTGCCAGGATTCTGTCTTGTTACTCTGACTCTGTATGGTGATCTGGTTCTCAATGATCCCCACTTTTCTCTGAGCTCCTGGTAGAAGAATAATTTCAGCTTTGCCTGCCCTTCTGTTTGGACTTATCTTCAGTACTTGCCTGACATTTCCTCCTCTGATCACCAGGTTTCTAGATCTATCCCTTTTAAAGCATTTGCACATTTTGTTCTCTGACCTAAGATATCCTCTGATCTTCAGTAGAATTTATTCCTTCTCTGGTGCATTAGGCTGGTTTGAGGCTCCCCAACTTCTATTCAACTTGAGGTTATAGACCACTGGGGAGTTTAATAATGTTATATCAATTCCTCTACCTTCAAAGTAATAAGGGTGTTTCCTTATTGGCTGCTTAAATTTTAAAAATTTAGTTGTTATTACTCTCCATTGTACCATATATTTTATTTATTTATCTTGTTTATTTTCTATCACCATAAAAGATAAGATCCATTAGGGTAGGGTTTTTTTCCCCTTGTCTTGTTCATTGCTGTATTTCAAGTGCTTGAAACAAGGTCTTTATCATAATCAGGTTCTTGGAAAATATTTGTTGAATGGCAAAATGAATGCATAAATCCAGATCCTAGTGTCTTTCTTTTTTTAATGACTGAGTTATAAAAGTTATCTCCTAATAGTTTTGAATAATATGAACTAATAAGAAATAGACCATTGTACCAAAGTAGAATATATTTTAGCAGAAAGATTATATCCTAGAACAGATAGAGTTGTGCTTGGTCAGAAGAATGGTGGAGAATTCGTCTGTTTGACTGAGTGGATAAATTATGTGAGCTGAGTCAGAAGCGGACTAGAGGCCAGAGTAGCTATTGTCCTAATTACTTAGCCAGCGAACCTCATGGAATTGGCCTGTAAATAACATACTCATCACCCTCACAGACCTCTCTGCACAGATGCTTTCATTTGAATTTGAGCGTCCATAGCCCTTTCTAGGAGGTTTTTGTAGATGTTTTTGGCATGTCTGCTGCAGTGTAAGCTAATTTACCTTCAGGAAGATGTTTGCCATACAGGAAATGGCAGATAGGGTTCAGAACCACCCCACTGACTGCCATAACATTAGCAGAGTTTCAAATAAACTATTTTATTTTGTATTTCTAGCTTTTCAATTAATTTTTATCATAGTATTGGTGATCTTAATCAAACTATAGCAGAAATTCTCAATGTATGTCGGCTTAAGTAAAACACAGATGCATATATACCACCAGCCAAACTCACTAACAAGCATTTACCATGATCACTTCTGATATAAAGGGACATCAGTTCAATATTGTGAAAATCTATATTTATAAACATTGTATTTGTAGTATGTTGAACAGTACCTACCAGCCATTCCCCTCCTTCAGGAAACTGCTACTCCAACAACTTTTGCTGCCCCGATAGACAGTTTTTGTAACTCAAACTCATATCCAGGCCACGGCAAGGTAGTCAGGAGAGGGGTTCTGACTGAAGACTCATTAATACATGGCCAGCCCCATACCTATGTGGTCTGATAGAAAAGTTATGCAAACTCAATTTTCTTTCCCCAAATTTTTAACACAGAGAATAAGAAAGAATTTATTAATCAGAACTACAGGCAGAAACTGAAGGGATATGATGAGAATACAAAAAGTTAACCTTCACTGAGTGTCTGACACTATCTAACATACCAAACAGGCTATCTTTTAAACCCCATAACTGTTCTATGCCCTAGGTACTGCTCCTAATTTGCAGGCCTAGGGAAGATAAGTTACTTGACTATGTAGTAACTAATGGGGCAAGCCTAGGTTTATGTAATTTCAGAGGCTCTCCTCTTAATCACTACATGACACTGGCTATAAAGGAAAGAGAATTTATTTGGTAAAGATTATGTTAAAGTTAAGAGGGAAGACAACTCATGAGCAAACAGAGAATGCCAGTTGAGAAGAGAAATAATGAAACAGAATGGACCAAAAAGAAGCAGGGATAGTTTGTGGACAAAACATTTTCTAGGGGAAAGAAGGGGAGAGAGTTGGTCTCAAACACTGCTTTGGGTTACTATGGTATTCTGCAGTCAGGTTCAATTTCAAACCACCAGAATCCTTGCACATCACTTGAGAAATTGTTTATACTTTCTTTATAAATAAAATACTTTTTAAAAAAGTGGCTTGTACTAATCAGAACCATAAAAGTCTATTTTGGAAAAAAACAAAAAAGCAACTAAGATATGTGTGCTACAAGAGTCTTGTGCTTTCCTCTTTTTTCTGTCCTCAATTGTCAGCCTGTCTCCTACCAGGGCCAGGAAGTCTGATGTCTGTTTCTGCTTTGTGTGTCCCTTCAATGAATGATCCCTTGGCAATGATGAAGACTGTGGCCCCAACAGAGCACTTATAAGCCAATATCAGCCTTTCTTTCCTCTGATGCCAGAAGACGTCCTTCAGTGCCTCAATGTGATGACTCAAGGACATTCCAGAAAAAAGCCATTAAGGTGATCCAGAGGCTACACAAAAAGCACAGTTCTGGTGATAAGTAGGACTACATTCTCTGACTTCAAAGAGAAATAAACTACATATGCATACATGCCTTGCACTTCTGTTGGGATGTCTTGGATTTGAGAGTCATGCAACTGAACATGCATGCTGCCTCACAGTACTTTACCAGGCAGCTCTCTTTTCTATCTCTTTTTTTAATTTTTAATTTTATTTTTTAATTTTTTAAAATAAATGTCTTAGTTTAAATATGTGGAGTATAATTCAGGGTTAGGTATACAAATTTTCATTATGCAGGTACACTTGTTGATGAGGTATGCCCCCCTTCCCTTGGCATTTCTCACTACTATCACCCCTCCCCTCACCCTCCCCTGGCAGTTTCCCACTACTGCCAATCCCTTTCTTATAGTATTACAATTGTTCAAGGTCCACGTATGAGTAAGAACATATGGCACTCTGTTCTTTGTTTCTGTGATAGATCACAGAGTATGATCGACTTTAAATCCATGCAAGTTGCTGCAAAGTCCATATGTTTACCCTTTTAATGGCTGCATAATATTCCATTGCATATATGTACCACGTTTAAAAAATCCAGTACAGCTTCAATGAGCAACATGGTTGGTTCCATGTTTTTGTTATTGTGAATAGAGCTGCAACAAACATGCATGTGCAGGTATCTTTTTTGTAGAATGATTTGAGTTCCTCCAGGTATATTCCCAATAGGGGAATTGCTGATTCATATGGAAGGTCAATTTCTAGTTCTTTTGGAAATCGCCACACTGTCCAAGGTACATCTTCAGGGACACACTGTGTCTCTCTGATTGGGCTTCTAAATCAAAAGCCTGATGTTCATGACCTCCTGATAGGGGGAGCTTTGAACACAGGACCAGTGTGGGAAAAATGTCACTTAAGTGTAGAAGGGACACTCTGTAGGCCCCAGGTCCCTTACTAGAGAGATTGAGTTAATCTGCCTTCAGTTAGCCTGGGGCCTTCTATTTAGGCAGTTCTCTTTTCTAGTGACTGCTGATGAACCCCAGGATCTAAAGTACCTATAAAGGTCTTGGATAAAGTCTCAAAACTTATGACCTAAAAGTCTTCTCTACCAATAGAATAAGATTCTGGTTGCCTTACATTGGAGTTATCCCTAGAAATTTCTCTTCTACATCTTTTAGATCTTTTCACTTTGCTCTTTGCCTTAACTTACCTTCACTTTGATCTTTCAGCAAGTCTATGTCAAATTTCAAACTCATCTTCTAGAGTGCCTTAGAATCCTGTCCCTTTGAAAATTGTAAATGAAGAAATGCTCCATAAAGGAAAGACCAGGATGACCTAGTCAATGGTTGAATTGATTCTTTCTATTTTACAAGGTCCCAGCAACCTCATATCGATTATATGACAATGTCCTTAGTTTTCAAAATGTGCTATGATAAATTAGATATCTAAATGTCAGATGAAACCAGAGCTTTCCGGGATTTCCTTAGATGCTTCTCGAGCTTTTGAATTAGGGGAGTGTATGCAGGTGGACGATTCATAAAGAAAGGACAAAACTGCAATGTTTTTCTATGTTACATAGATTATGAATGGGATGACTTACATAACTTAATTATTCAGTCCATCAAAATGTACTATTTTTAATTGAAATAAAAAATAATTAGGAGATTGCAAGATATAGTTCAATTTTCAAATGTATAAATAAACCTGTTTTGATGAGTTCAAAGAGCAGCTCATTTGTGTGCCAAATTCATTATCTATCATGAGTATCTATTCCTTTTCTTTAAGTCAGATTTCTTGAGGTATAGTTTAGATATAGTAGAATTACCATTTTCATGTGCACAGCTTGATGACTTTTGACAAATGTATACAAATGTATGCAGTCATATATTCACCACAATAATCGTAATATAGAATGTTTCCCAAAAGTTCCTTTATGTCTCTGATAGTTGATCCCCTGTGATCCAATTTCTTTTGCCTTTTCCAGGATGATCTTCTTTAACAGAATCATACAGTTTGTTAGCCTTTTTTGCCTGGCATCCTTTACTTAGCATGACGCATTTGAGATTCTTTCATATTGTTGCCTGTACTGGTAGTTTGCTCCTTTTTAATGCTGACTAGTAGTTAATTGTCCAGATGTATTAGAATTAGTTTATTCATTCACCAGTTGAAAGACATTTGGGTTATTTTCATTTTTGACTATTATGAACAAAGCCCCTATGAATATTTTTGCATAAGTCTTTGTGTAAACATGTTTTCATTTATCTTGGAAAAAATACCCAGAAGTGGGTATTTCTTTTATTTTCAAGTGAATATACATGCATATAAAAGAAGATATAAAACAGTAATAATATACATAAATAATTCATGTTATTCACTGTATAAATTATTTTTTCAGATGAGACAAATTTATTTATTACCTGGAAAAGTCAGGTTGGTACATGAACTAAGCCTTCCATTTTAGCAAGACTAGTATGTGTTTAAGATTTGATACTTTGGTCCTTCCTGGAAACTCCCAGAAAAATAATTCAGAAATTTTAATGGCATCTAAGCTTTTTGAACATGTATATTTTAGACAGGCTATAACACTTGTTGCCTATACCAGTAGCCTACTCCTCTTTCAAGTGTTTTTTATTTGAAGTGCACAATTTTGAAAAGCTTTGTGAAGCAATACATTTTCAAAATTTCTCTATATAATGACAAAAATTAATCAATTTCCTTCTCTATAAGCAAAACTTTTAAAGATATAATTTATTGGTAAAAACATAAATTTAGTTTCATCATCCTTTACTACAGGGTTGAAAAGCAATAAGAAGTGGGAAGGAGTTTGAACAACAAGTACAGTAGATAATTTTAGAGTGTCTCCCCCATCTTACAGTTTTTCTTCCTAATCTGGAATCAACCCACTGAGGTATCCACATGAATTCACCTTTGGTAGTTAATGACCTCATCACTCTGCCTGTAATGTTTGAATCAGGGTGGATTTTTAGACTGGTTTAGGCCAATCAAATACTTGTCCACAGAAATCTGGAATAGGGATGAGCCAGAGCTCTTTGTGTGGGTGTGTCTGAGTCATATATGCTCAGGGGCTGTGAAATAGCTATTTTTCCTCCATTTAACGGAGAAGCAGAAAATGCTCATCTGCAAAGAGGAATAAAGCAAATGTGCAGAGAAACTGAGAAGTGAGGTGAATACGCCAGTGACATCATCAATTCCAGTCTATAGTTTCCGATGGTTCCTGAGTCCCAGAAAACAGTCTTCTTGAGATCTGTGAAACATTTTAAGAGCAACAATTTGGTCCAACTGAGCTTAATATAATTTCTGTCACTTGCTTTCAAAGAGTTCCTAATTGCTAAAACCAGAAGTCTTCTACGTTTCTTCCACTAACTAGTTGTTGGGTTAGTAAGACACTCAAATTCTCTGGGTTTCGGTGTCCTCTGGCTTTAGTGGATAAGAACAAAGGATTTGGAACTATTCAAAACTGACTTCAGATGTGGATTCTACCACTTTTCATTCTTGTGAGTTGGGGAGTTCTCTAATTTTTCCTTCCTTCCTACTTTTTATTTTTTCCTTTTTTCCCTACATAAATATTTTATTTTTCTATGTGCTATATCATGTGTTGAGAATGTTTCATGTTGGTAAAGGTTAAAAACATTTCCCCAAAGAAGTGGAATTCTTGTTGAGAAAACAGATTCATAAACAGAGTCATGTTGACACTTTCGAAGTGCAATAACAGACGAGTACTGGGAGAATCTCACCCACAATGCAGACTGAAGAGAGATGCAGCCAAGGTCCACATAGCCCTTTCAAAGTTGTATTGCCAATGAAAAGAGTAGATGTGGCACAGCAGGGATAAAGACAACGGAATTTCCTGACTTGAAAGCCTGCAGGGTAAGCTCTCTATGAAGCACTTCTTCAGAGTTGGTGATTTCTACTTGGGTCCCTGAGGTCAGACACATTATCACCGTGTCAAGCTCCTGGGAAAAATTAGTCATGGTGGTGAGTCACTGAAGTCCCTGACCTAGTCCTTCTAAAATGACAAAAGGTTACCATATGGTCAGCCAGCAAATGGCCAAATGGTCTCCGATAGGCTTCCTCTAACAACCTGTAAAACTCACTTGATCTTTGCTGCTTCAAAGGTAAACATTTTCTTAACTTTCTAACCTGAGGCCTATATTCTAATGGCTATGCCTGTTGCCCAACTTCAGAGAACGATAATGCAGCATTGGAACATAACAGCACTATGCGCTAAATGAAAATTTATTTCTTAAAAGTCCATCTTGAAGTTAACTGTTCCACTTTAATTTTTATTTTTATTTATTTTTTTAGTTGGAGTCTCACTCTGTTGCCCAGGCTGGAGTGCAGTGGCTGCTCCCGGCCACTGCAACCTCGACCTACTGGGCTCCGGTGATCCTTCCGCCTCAGCCTTCTGCGTAGCTGGAATTACAGGCACGTGCTACCACGCCGGGCTAATTTTTTGATTTATTGTAGAGATGAGGTCTCGCCAAGTTGGCCAGGCGGGTCTCGAACCCGCGGGCTCAGGCAATCCACTCACCTCAGTCTCCCAAAGCGCGGGATTACAGGCTAAGCTACCGAGCCCAGCTAACTGCTTCACTTTATTCAAATTGGAATCAATGTTGCATTTTGGTGGTTTCATAAATAAAGGTACATTGCACATTTTTTTTGTTGTTGCTTTTAACATTGAAGTACCTTGAATACCCATCAGCTTTCTTTCAACAGACTGATGCTACTTCAGAATTATGTATATGAAAACAAACCGGTTTGTCCACATGGGTAGTGGTGAGTGTCCATGTTGTTTGTTGTTTGTTTGTCCCATTGTTTATAGTAGCTGGGCATAACTGGATCTATTGTATTTACTCTGTAAACTTCTTAATGGAAATCTCTATGCAGAATGGCACCAGGGAATTTCTGTGGATAGTAACAGATGCTTGAGAGAAAGAACTTGTCTTCATGTAAGAAATCTGTTAGCTGAGAGCACTTTGCTGATTTTGCATCCACTCACTGCTCAATGAAAATGGACTGGCAGAATTTCCTCAGGGAAAATTTAGGATAAGAATTTGGCTATTTCTAAAGCCCATACTTCTTCATGTGACTCTAAAGGGAAATTTAAACTACAGTGAACCAGGGGCTTCATTCTTCATTGCTCAGACTGTTTCTCTACGTTGTTTCAGTATCCTCAGCTGAGATGGAAAAGTGAACGCCTGGCTGTTGGTGACTGTCAGAGTTTTATTGGTTTGAAAGATTCTGGCATTTCTATCAGGTTTTGAAAGCCACGTGCTCCTTGTGAAACTGAGTTTCATAGTATTCACTGGCTGCTTTTACAGTGTTGCTCAGGGAGAGACCTGTTTTTATTCTCTCTTAGAGTTGACTACCAGTTTAGTCTAGTGATTTATCTGAAGGACATAATTTAGTAAATCTTCATTTTATGTGGGAGCTGTTCCATTGGAGGATTGTCAGAAATCTACTGAAAATAATATAATCAATCCAACACTGAACAACTCAGCAAAGGTTCTAGCTATGTTCTGGGAATTCAACAGACAGAAAGGCTATGCCCCTGTTTGCTAGATAGACTCTTTTGTAGTCTATTGAGACCACTTCATCCTTAGTTTGTTATGTGAAAGAAACTTGATGACTGACTCTATGCTATTGCCACAGTGTATAAACCCAGATGAAAATAGACATTGAAGCCCAAATTCTGATGCCAATTTAAGTTCATTTACTTTCCTTAGAGTCCCTTAATTGGAGCCCTATGAAGAAAGTTCAGAAATATTAATGACAAGTTAAGCTATACTCCATGTTTTATTTCTTGTCAAAACAGACACTATATCTTGAAAGAAAGGATTCTTATCTTTAATTGATGGTTCTCATTAATAATACTGCAAATATAACATTCTCTACAAAACATTACAATATGTATTGTCTCACTTGATCGTCACAACAATATTAAGAGCAATCTTTTTAAAATTTTAATATAGAGATGTGGGGTACAAGTAAGTATTAACTACACAACTACACCTGCATGCAGGTGAAGTTAGGGCCTCCAAATGACTCTCGCTTCTCCTGGTTTGGGACCAGATACACTTCGTGTTGCTACGTGCCCCTCCTCCCTCCTCTGGCAGTGCCCAGTGACTGTCAATCCCTTCCTTGTACTAAGGTGATTAATATTCAGATACCACCTATGAGTGAGAACATGCAGTATTCAGTTCTTTGCTTCTGTGATAGAACACTAAGTATGGTGGTCTCCAACTCCATTCATTTTCCCGTGAAGTTCATGATTTCGTTTTTCTTTATGGTTGTGTAATACTCCATCAGGTATATGTACCACATTTTCTTTCTCCAGCCCACTTTTGATGGGCAGTAGGGTTGATTCCATGTTTTTGCTATTGTGAATAGTACAGTTATAAACATGTGTATGCAGGTGTCTTTTTGTAGAATGATTTATGTTCCTCTGGATATTTTCCCAGGAGAAGCAATGCTGGATCATATGGAAGGTCAATTTGTAGTTCTTTCAGGAATTGCCACACTACTTTCCATTGGGATTGAACTAGCTTGAACTCCCACTTAAGGTGTAGTAGCATCCTCTTTTCTCTGCACCTGTACCAGCATCTGTTGTTTTTTTGATTTATTAATGATGGCCATGTTTACTACAATAAGGTAGTATCTTAAGAGCAATAAATTTTATGGGCATATAATTTTGTTCAGTGAATTCAATTCCAGGAGTGCTTCAAAAATAAGGTGGAATTTGAGTTGACCCTTGTGGAAGGAAGCATGAACTCTGCGTGAGTGCCTTTCTGTGTGATACTGCAATTTTTCTTTTTCTTTTTCTTTTGTATGTATAAAATGGCATTTCTTTATTTCACATACTTTAAATTCAGAACAAAAGAAACAAAAAAACCACAACACACGACATCGAATCTTGTTGTCAGAGGGAATGAGGCCCATTTTTCCTGCCTTAAACCAGGGGAAAAAAAACGCTAGACAGCAGAGGGAGCCAAGGGGGACAGGGCCACTCAAGGCTGCTGGGAGAGCCATGGGGACACTATACAGAGAACAAAAGATAGAAATTCTAATCTACTTCTTCCATGCGAGATGCATCCTCATCACCCTCAAGAGGGGGGAATCTCATCAGGAAGAGCAGCACTGGGCTCCTCAGCTGTCACTTCATCTTCATCAATGCCCAGGCCCAGCTTGATCATGCAGTAAATGAGGTTGGAGTGTGTCTGGGGATCCTCGAGGGAGAAGCAGAGGAGAGCAGCACAGTTTTGAACAGTTGTGCAATTTGTCAAGGGCTTCTTCCAGCTATTCCAACAAGAAAGCAGAGGCACTGCCCAGACTGGGAGTCTAGAGACTTAAATTCTAACCTTCATTTTTTTTTTTTTTTTTTTTTTGAGTTGGAGTCTCTCTCTGTCACCCAGACTGGAGTGCAGTGGCTGCTCCCGGTCACCGCAGCCTCGACCTGCTGGGCTCCGGCGATCCTTCCGCCTCGGCCTTCCCAGTAGCCAGAATTACAGGCATGCACTACCACGCCCGGCTGATTTTTTGATTTATTGTAGAGATGAGGTCTCGCTGCCCAGGCGGGTCTTGAACCCGTGGGCTCAGTAAATCCACTCACTTCAGCCTCCCAAAGGCGCAGGATTATAGGCTGAGCCACCGAGCCCGGCTTCTAACCTTAATTTTGAACTAGCTGTTTGATATTTGACTCTTCTATCTGTTAAATGACAAGGAGAGTAATTGACAATTTGATCCCTTAAATGGCCTCTATCAGTGTAGGGCTATTTACAGAGATATGGATGGTTAGGGAAGCCCATTGGGGATGCTGAGGCACCCAGTTACCTGAAACTACAGAAACCCTTACCACACCTGAAAGGGAGAGGTGTTTTGGCAGCTGGCAGAAAGGCGGAGCCTTGCCAGCAGTGTCACTGGCAGGAGCTGTAGCTGTGGAGGGCCACAGCACATCCATAATTGCTCAAACCTGGAAGGCATGTGAGAAATAAATTCCATGGTATCGCTTTCTTCCTGTCTTTCAGGCTTTTGCTTCTGCCTCCCATTGGCCAAACCCAACAGGAACCAGAGGACAGAGTAGCCTCATGATGCACTCTGTGGGCCTTGGCCTCACAGGGCACAGAAAAGAGTGGAGCAGAGCTGTCAGCAGATCCAGGACAGATGGAACATAACCCCACATGATTTGGTTGTTCTTTCTGCAAAGCAACAGCCTCTAGCTGATGTTTATTTGTTCTATTGTTTATTCATTTAAACGGCTTTTATTTCCACTTCTGTTTGTAAATACTCCCTGGAAATCTGCAGTTAAAGTATCATCTAGTTTCTCTACAGTAGCTGAAAACATTGCCCTTTATTTGGTGGCTGGTTGAACTTTGTATACTCTGGCTGAGAAACTAAGGCCGTCATTTTTTAGAGAGAATGTAATTATATCAGCAACACAGCTTTGGTAGTCCTCTTAAAATAGGTGATATTAGAAAAATTATAACTTGTATAACATGCATTTAAGGTTGATGTACACTCAGTAGGGGAAACATTTACACGTTTAGAAGTTTACAACTAACACTACTAATCTATCTAACATTACAAATGAAAGCATGAAGAATACAAGTTCCTGATTTTAATCCTTATAAGAATCAATATATTTTTATTTATTGAATACTGTTTGTGTGTGTGTGTGTGTTTGTGTGTGTGTGTGTGTGTGTGTGTGTGTGTGTGTACGCCTGTGTCCTTACTGATAACTTTTTTCTTCCAAAGAACAGATAAAACATAATCAAATAGTTATGAAGCAGAATACCATGCTATACAAGCTCACAAATTTTATTTGCTTAGATTGGATGTACAGGAGTTGCTTCAGCAATGTACTGAAGGATTTTCTGTACTAATTTGTGGGCTGCTCACTCTGATTTTCCACTTTGTTACCACCCTAATAATCTATCTACATGCCCAGGTCTCTAAAGTTGCAAGCAGAATGCAGGAGGGTACAATGAGTCTGTAGTGCCACATCAGATCTAACTTTAGGTCTGATGTTAAATAAGCTGGATAGTAACTATCGAGTGAAGAAAAAATATTACCTACAAATTCCAGGTTTTAGAATTTATGCTCTCCTATTTAACTCAATTAATTTCTGAAATATGAATTTGCTTTATATCATTATAACACCATAAATTTCCTCAAACATCAAAATACATTTTGGCTGTAATCCTGTGTTTTTAAAATTTAACAAAAAATATCTGATGGCTATATGTGCAAGCCTCTCAAGGGATCTGCATGGCATTATAGGATAAGTTGTTCTATCTGTAGTCAGAGATGAGGACATAGTGGATGTTTAGATACTCATGTGGGTTTCCCAGGCATGTCATGCTGTGAGGAGCAGCACAGCTGCCAAACTGACAGGTGGGCAGTGAGTCGACTTGCATTTGAGGAAGCTGTGCAGCAAGGTCACTGTGAAGAGATGGAAAATGAGGGACATGTCAGAGGTCAAGGGGAAGACTGGGTTGGAAGGATAAGCCTCAGATCTCCTGTTGTGTTTCTCACGCCTCACAGGTGATTGCATAGACATCAAGGTGCTATGGTTTTAGACCTCCTGCAAGAGGCATACAGGGGAGTCCAGGGTGTCCATATTTATGAACAAGTAATAAGTGGAAACGAAGGAGGAAAAAAAACAGGTACTTTCTCAAGTACTTAGCAATCATAATGCCACTGACTGCTAAGATCTTATTTAATCTCATTCTAGTCAGGGCAGTAAATGTTGGACTATGAAGTATCATTATGGTGATTCCAAGACAGATGTCTTTGTTCCCTAATGTCTTCCATGTAAACTACTCCCAATATACCCATGCCCTTTCTTTCCCCTTCTCTGCCACTTATATAAAGTCCTATATTACTATCTCCAATAAAAAAGAGTAACTTAAGGTCCCCATTCACATATAAAGATGTTAGCCCACATGGAGTCAGATTCACATCCATTAATTCTGGAGCATATGTGGATTATTGATTAGTAAAACACTAATACCGTATAGAGAAGAGGACACAAGACTGGGTTGCTGCATTTGGAATGGGAGGCAGGACATTTCACTCAACCATTGGTAGCCAAGAGAATAAGGGGTCTTAACTCTCAGGGGGTTAAATCGGACATAGAGAGATGGAACAGAAGGGAGCTTTGACGAGATGAGTCTTCCCAAAACCTCATTTGGGCCCAACTTTTCCACAGTGATATAGCTCACAGGGAGAATGAACGGTGTCTCTCTGAAGCATAGCCAGGAAAAGGCAAAAACGCCATATTTAACCTCCTCTCTGAGTCGGTCATCTGCTGGAATTAATTTCCCTTGATTCTGCTTCTCTCTCTCTCCCTCCCTCTCTCTCTCTTTAAAATCTTTCCCAATCTCCAGAAAGATTTGGGGAAAAAAGAAACAGGAGGTCATGTGAGGGTCTCTCAAGCTCATCTGCTTCACTGTCACAGTCTGTGGCTTGTGAGAAATGGCCAGGTGGGGCCTGAGAAACGTGCCCCTGAAATAGCACATGTTCATCTTGCATTCCACTGTAAGAAAAAGTTATGGAAGAAAGCAAAATGTCCTTATATGGGATATTAAAAAATAAGTTTCGTGTATTCTAAGGAAAAAGGAAAGGAAGATTTTATATAACTAGAGGCAGTCTTTACATGTTGTGATTTGCCACATAACCAGTTTTTGGTCCTTTTACAGTAGAGCCAAAAAAAAAAAAAAAGTGATATACTCATTTTTAAAAAAGTTCCCTTTTTAAAATTAACAGAACAGGGACAAGCTAATTCTTTCACTGAAGTTGCTAAATGTTGGCATTTTACTTGGCACATTCATATCATCTCATGAATTGCAGAGTTTCAGAATTGACTAAGATGGTATTGTTTTGTGGTATAAACATATAATCATTTTATTTACAACTGTGATTGATAAATACCAACCTTCACTGGATTTGAAATGCATTTTCTTTTTCTTCTTAGTTATATATGTGATTCTTAAGGTTACTTATCTATAAAATGAGTGCTTAAATTTCTAACTTGCTGCCTGAATTTATAGACTCCTGACTCTTCCCTAACTTCTTGATTTATAAACAGTGGAACAAAAGTTCCAACTGATAGACGCAAACTCTTCTGGATTTATGCACTCTGACCAAGAGCCCTGCTGTAAATCACCACTACATTTATAAATGTTCCCATTAGTTAGTGCTTTGACTGTCTCATTTGAAAACACCTTCTCTCTTTACTATTAGATTCTGATTTATCTTTTTAATATATAACATGTTCTGATAATTTGTTACTACCAAGTGCTGATTTATAAAGATGCTGTAATAAGTGGTATAACATAAATTTTAAGGGATTTGAATTATGTACAAGAGATATTTGAAGGCTTTATTGCTGAAAAACAATTCACAGAAACCAGAAACAAAATTTACACATTCAATATCCTACAGAACAAAACATGGAATGTTGGCCTTAAGAATGTTTGTCCATTCTTTCTATGTCTCCCCATCCCCTGCATTGATTCTTTTTTCTGCAAGTGTGTACAACTGTTGTCTGGACCTAAGCAGGCTTACAAGGGCAGACAAGTATTAGTGTTTGACCTGGACCGATTGATATGATTACTATGTACTAAGCCCCTTGTTGAATTTTGGGGAGCCTGCATGGTTTTATCTTGGTTCTCTCTTCCATCTGTGCTTTTCATCTGCTGGGGACATACTGATGCATATTTGGATTTAAAGCCCTACTTGGGGAGCTCAGAGCACTTGTTGGGCAGCCTGTTAATTACATATCTGTTGAAGTTATTTATTGTTTCCCTGACTGAGTGCTGAGGGATTTATGTTTATCAGTTTTATGCTCTTGCCTACTGGTGACTGAACTACTGCCCACTGTCAGGGAGAATTGCTCTATAGAGGATTATGGCGAGAACTGAGGACATTGAGTAAGGATTAGCTTTTAGAATAATAATATTCTTGAAGGTGTTATGCATAATAAGGAGAAATGAATAATTTCCCACTTTATTATATCAAATTTGGCAGATCTGTGGGGTTTACTTTGATATTTAGGCTCATGTAGTTCATGTTTATATTTTTCTTCCTCTCAGGGTAATATATATTGTTGTTTGGTGACATTTACTGCAAAAGTTTTATCTTACCAAATTTTAAAGAGTTGAAAGCTACCTAAAACAAGTAATTAAAGGCATAAATATCATTTTAGATAATTACCAAATAGTACACAAAAAATATTGCCTTGTGGTCTCTAGGTAGCCTTGAGATTTATAGATATCTGAGAGATTTGGGGCAAGAAAAAATGGTGGGTGGAAAATTTACCATATAGCAGTTGGAATTGACTATAAAGCATTTTTTTTCCATAAGGCGTTTTTTAACACCACAATTTTTAGAAGCAAGTAGTCCATATTTTTAAAGAAGATCTTCTTTAGTTAGAGCTATCCCTGAGCCAGGCATTGAGATTAGAGTTGGGTACATGTGGAACTAAGATAATGTTCTGAAATTTCCAAACATGGTCTGTGCCCTCAAGGCCAAGTCAAGGTAGCCAGGCAAGATTCAAATAGAAAGTAGTAAATAAGCAAAACAAGATTTTTACTGGGAGCTCCAGGGCTTCTGCTAAGTTTCCTTGCTGAGTAACTTTATGAGTTATGAACTACTGCAAGTCACATCGATTTTTCATGGCCTTAGTTCTTCTATTTTAAATAGATATGACGTGATTAACAAACATTAATTGAATACCTTTTATATGCCAGGTACTGTAGAAACTATTGAGGAATGAGTGATAAATTAAGTCACAGTCCAACTTCACAAAATAAGTACAGAAGAGAAGACAGAAATTCTTATAACTAATAAAGTCACATACGTGTTAGAAAAGTTGGAACAAATACTGTAGAAGAGGATAAAAATGTCTAAGATCTTTTTCAGCACTTTAGCATTAGTAGTGATTTTGTGACAGATGTGTATAAATCCATAAGTGAAGAACAGTATGCACATAATATTGTGTTCCATTTATTTCACACCCACACACACACACAAATCACCCTTAGTCCTTAGTAATCCCCCACCTATTTTCACAAGATTTTTGCAGAGTCATGTTTTTAAACTATGAAGTTACTGCACTAGAATTGGTGGTCTCAAACAGGAGAGGGAAGAGTAAAATGGAATAAAAAAAGAATGTGAAATAGAAAGAAAATAATTATCTTGAAAGAGTTATATTTGTTGTACATTTTTTTGCATGCAAAAAAAATACTAGACTTGATCCTGATGGACAAGAACACTGCTCACATTGACGTTACATTTTGAAATAAGAATGAATTTGGTGGAGTAACCATGACCTGGGTTTTTTATTTTGAACAGGATTTTAGGTACCTAATAGAATCATGCAGTGAAGTCCCTAAAGAGCAGCAATTGGTCAAAAATTGGTGCCCTATTAAGCATGTCTTGGAGAGGAAGATTAGACATATAAGTGACACTGTGGACTTAACAGACTTCTCTTGTAGCTGTGCTCCTTACTCCATTGAAAAGTTTAGAACTGCCTTTTCTTTTTGATATAGCATGGCGCAATTTTCCTCAATGCCTTGGGAATGTGATCGAAATGAATTTACTCCCCTAAGCATGGGTATGTTGCAAATTTGTTCATTGCTTTGCTAATCCCACTACAGGCTTAAACTAATTATAATATTTCAGAACATAACTCGTGTCCTCTCCCTGTCACTAGAGCAAGTTTAAGAACCAAATGTTTTCCTAATGACAACTTAATTGAGAAAAAAACAAAACTCTTCCTTCACTGTGAATATAGGAAATGTTTAAGTAAAAAGGAAAGAAAATGGGTTTATATCAAAGTTATCTTTCTGGATCAGTCTTTAATTAAGACATTACATATGAGAATTTAAAGTACTCATTTCCTTCATATCTAATGTTATCATGTTGCCTTTTTGTGCATTCAATGCCTTTATTAGACATGAGAGCTTTGAACAAAATCATGCAAATATAAGCACCAACACATAATTACCAAAATGATTTTTAAAAATTCAGCAGGCAGATGACCTCTTTGAAAAAGAAACCATAGTAGCTAATAAAGCTGCCAAATAGATATGAGAAATTCACTGCCTTCTGCAAATCTAAGAAGAGAATGGGCATTTTAAATTATTCATTACACTGATGCTCAGGTAAAAAATAAATTAAAGGCAACTTATGAGAATTTATCTCAATTTATATGCTGTCCTTCTCTACTACCTTTCCCATGAGGCCTGTTGAAGTATAGATCTTTGTGAAAAATAGCTTTCTTTCTTCCATTAGTGTCTCTTCCTGTCACAATCATCTTATGTATCCCATGCCTGGGGTAGTGACATCAGACTCATTTTAATTCAGGGCCTTGGATCTACTGATGAAAAGCAAGTGGTGGCACAGATATATGCATGGGTTTGGGTATGTCCTGTTCAACATTTTAGTGAAGTGAGTGGAGTGAATTCATGAAAATGATGTATGTTTGTTAAAGGGATGATGCAGAAATGAAAGAGTCAGTTAATATGATAGATATTAGAATCAAGCGTCAAAAAGGTCTTCACAAGCTGGAAATTAGCAAGGTGATGTATTTATATGTATCTCAAGTCTCCCTCATATCTGATTTAGATACTATTTGGATGAAACTTTGGACTTTAAGGTTGATAGTGAAATGAGTTAAACTTTTGGGTCTGATGGGATGGGATGAATGTATTCTGCATGTGAGAAAATCATGAATTGGAGGGAGGCTTAGGTGGAATGTAATGGTTTTAATGTTTGTGTCCTCCTAAAATGTATATGTTGAAATTCTAACGCTTATTGTAATGTTATTAGGAGATGAAGTTTTAGAAGGTAATTAGGTTATGAGAGTGCACCCCTTATAAATGGATTTGTGGCTATATGAAAGGGGCTACAGATAACTTTCTCCCTCTTTTCCTCATGTGAGCTTACAAAGAAAAGATGGCAGTCTGCAATCCAGAACTTGACCATGCTGGCACCCTGATCTTGAACGTCTAGCCTCCAAAACTGTGAGAAATTCATTTCTGTTGCCCAAGCCCCCCAGTTTATGGTAATTTGTTGTAGCAGCTCAAATTGCCTAAGAAATTCACTAAGGATAAAAAGAAAAATCAACTGTATATAGAAACGGGTTGGGAAAATTTAAATAAGTGGTAGATCATGTAAAAACACCATCATCATCATCAACAAAAACAACAACACGAAGTAAATCTGAAGTTTTAGTTGACTTCAAACTCAATATGAATCCCTAGTTTCAAGTTCACTACCATGAAACTCAATTTTGGAAAATGTGATGAAACTGTATAGAAAAGTTGCCTTGGGGGGATGAAATACATTCCAGAAATGCTCCAGTAGTATGTTTTTAAAATTCTTTTTGATGTATGGTCTCATGGATTACTCATACCTTATTTGTGTCAAAGAAAGCCAGCAGCATTGAACAAAAAATATAAGAAATTAGCACTAGAAATTCTGATTATGTTTTTTGGTCCATAGCTCATTTATTGAAATACCTCACTTTATTCATCTAAAATTGAAACTAATAATAGCCAGTTTCCTCAGTTTGTACTGGGACAAATTTGGTAGAGAGGACAAAATTGCATTAAAACTAAAAGTACTAGCCAATTTAAAATTTTAAAATTTTAAATCATGTCTTTTTATAGGTTTATCCTTATTTCAGGTCATATATGTATTTTAGCACACATAGTAAAATAGGATTTTGACACTTGTATACTGTTGGAAGAATCTAAATTGATGCAGAAAACTTTCATATATCTTTCAGCTTTTTCAATATACATGTTTTTAATAAAGTAGTTTCATTTCTATTATTCATTCCTACAGATATATCCACAAAGATCTATCTATAAAAGCTGTTTTACTGGCATTTCTTGTAATAGTAAGACGTTGGAAAGATATAAAAGTTCATTAATAACAAAATGATTCAGAATTTTTAGTAAATCATAGACTGTAAATATTATGGAGTATTGCATAATGCCTAAAAAGAATGCAATATACTAACAAAAACAGATTCCATAAGAAAAACATGCCATGCAATATATAAAAATAAACTCAATGTCTGTAAAAAGTCACTTTTATGAATGTGAAGAGTGCACATATTATATGTGTGTGTTTACACACAAATTTACATACACTTGTGAAATAAGTAAGTATCCATGGTCTCTCATATTTTGCACATCTTGTATTAACTTTTGTTCTGGCTAGCTTTTCAACGTTGTTTGTATAGTAAATAGCCTTGGGGGATTAAAAATAGTGTCTCTCTAGGGGATACTAGGCAGAAGGCAAATTTGTTTGTTGTCCAGAATAATGAAGACAATATATCTTCTAAGAGTAAAGGTTGGGCAGGTTCGGCAGCAGTCTCCTTTAAAAGATTGCGGTTTCCTAAAGACATGGACACAGGTGTTACCTATAAGAGTATGTGTGGGGGGAGAGAATAGCAATCAAGTATTCCATCTGAGGTGATACAGGATAAATCCTGCGATACCAGAAGTTTTATGAACAACTATGCCTTGACTTAACCCGCATACATCCAGAGGGCAGAGTTAGATGAAATTATTGAGGGGGAAAAGGTAGAATTTGCATAAACCAAAAGGAGTTATTTTCAAATATTAAATTAGTAACCTCACACTTGTTAGAATGACTATTATCAAAAAGACAAAAGATAACAATTTTTTAGGAGGATGTGGATAAAGGAAATCCTTGTACACAGTTGGTGAAAATGTGAATTGATATAGTTATTATGAAAAACCACTATGGAAGTTCTTCAAAAAATTAAAGATAGACCTACTATATGTTGTAGCAATCTCAGTTCTGGGATATATCCAAATAAAATTAAATCTGTACGTTGAGTAGATATCTGCACTCCTATGTTCACTGAAGAAATATTTACAATAGTAAGGATATAGAATCAATCTAAGTATCCATCAACAGATGAATGGATAAATAAAATGTGGTATTGTACACAATGGAATATTATTCAATCATAAAAATAAGGAAACCCTGTCAGTTACAACAACCTGGATGAACCGGGAAGACATTTGTGTTAAGTGAAATAAGCCAGGCACAGAAAGACAAATATCTCGTGATCTCCCTTGTATGTGAAATCTGAAAAAGTCAGACTCATGGAAGCAGAGAGTAGAACGGTGGTTTCCAAGGACTGGGGGTTAGGAGTGGGAGCAATTGGAGGGATGTTTGTCAAGATACACAATATCAGTTAGACAACAGGAGTAAGATCAAGAGATGTATTGTATAGCATGGTGAATATTGGTAATAACAATGAATAGTATACTTGAAAATTGCTGAGGATATTGATTTTAAGTGTTCTCACTACAAAAAATAATAAATATATTAGGTATATATTAATTATCTCAATTTAGCCATTCCACAATGTATACGTATTTCAGAACATCATGTTATACACTATAGATAATATATGTATAAATGCACATACACATGTATACATTTATACAATTTTTATTTGTCAATAAAAAATAAACAAAATAATAAATAATAAAAGATAAATAAATAGATGACTTCCCCATTAGTAAATCACTATTGCTCATCTTAACTTGAGATTCCTTTTCCTCATTATTTTTTTCTTTAATAGAGTATGATTCTCATTTAGTGGGCAATTCATTATTGGATTTAGTGTTCTAAAAACTTGCTCTAATGAACTTGATATTCCTCCTTTCACTGCACTCTTTCTCCACCCATGTAATTTGGCCTCAACTGGGCAGTTCTATATTTTTTCTCCTTTAACGTATCTTTTCTTGATCATATAAAGGAGATCTAAGGGTCAGAATTTAACTTGAAAATTCGTGCAGGTTTTTGTCCAGTTGAAATATTGAAGGCCATTGGCCGATCTTTGGCTCTGGGCTGTAAGTATTCACTCCTCTGAAACAAGGGGTTATGGAATTTGCCAGGTGGTCTAGCTTACTTTCTAGTGCTTTGTTTGAAGGTTTTGGTGTAAAGACCCATTAGAACAACAACAACAAAATTCTGTCTTTCCTGTGTCTCCTAATTTATCTCCCTTGGGAAAGTAGAAGGGATGATCTTGCTGGGACAGAAAAGATTAAAGTAATTCTGGGTCCTTGGTGTAGCCACCACTGTAACAGCATCACTGTTCTCTAACAGAACTACAATCATTTATATTTCTCATTGGGTATTGACAGGAATATTGATGAGAAACATCTTCTAACGGGTCGCAGGGGTTAGAGTAGAGCACTTGTATAAAGCTTCTATAAGGTATTATTTTTGCATAAGAATTACTTCTGTCCATATGTATCTCATAAAGTCATTTTGTAGACCTTACATATACACATTAAAATTTATTTTAAAAATTGCTTATTTGTATTTTCCTTACATACCATAGGTATTCGTAAAAGTATGTTTGCAAAATGGAGGAATAAATAAAAATTTAAGTGATTATCTGCAAACCAGTAAATCTTAAAGTGTATTTTTACATCTCAATGTTTTACAAACAAAATCACAAATAAATATATGTGTCAGAGAAGTCTGAAAAGATGGAGATCAAATAAACCTCAAGCATATTTCAAAATCACTTTGTCCCAATCATAGCAGCCTAATGTCCACTGCAGTAAAAATACACTAATTAATATTCCTTCTATGATTTTCCATACTTTGCTTTTCACATGTAAAATTCTGCTGTAATGCCTGCATGTTTCTTAGAGTAATTTTATGGGCATTTACTAACCTTTACCGTTGACATCTTTATCTTTATTTGGGTCCTGACTCCATTTTATGGAGATATCATGTCATCAAAATCTCCAGAATAAGAAGTTGGGGACTGGCCTCTCCTCCTTATACAATGCTAATAAAACTTCCCTCCTTTTTGTTAACTCTTTGGAAATGCCAGGAAATGATTTACAACTCCTCACTCCTGCAGGGCCTTTGTGAAGAAATCACCCAGATGGTATGAAGCACTTTGTGACAATGCATTGCAAGGCTATGGATCACAAGAATGTCTTAGAAGCTGTGTGCACTCAGAACAAGCATGAACCATTAGAGAAGAAAGGGATAAAGAAAATAAAAATGGACCCCAAACTTGAAGCCTATACCCTAGAATTCTCAAGAGTGAAGCTGTTGATAAATCATACTCTATACTTACAGAACATAATTTTTAATTGGTACTAGATAAATGATATATTAAATAGATATATTAATAAATAGAACCATATGTATATACATGCACACACATATACATCACCTGTAAATATAATATATGCATGCATTCGTTATTTTTAGGGGTAGTTTCCAAAATACAACATATTCTGGAAAGAGGTTCAGCAAACGTATTCAAACAGATAGTATATATTTTGTTTTTTTAGGTCACGTACAGTCTTTGCCTCAACTATTTAGGTCAGTTGCTGTATTATGAAAACAGGCATCAACAATATGTAAATGAATGTGTGTGGCTGTGTTTCAATAACACTTTATTTTTTGGCACTAACATTTGAATATTACCTAATTTTAATATCATTAGATGTTATACTGCTTTTCATTTTGTTCAACCATATAAAAAAGTAAAACTCATTCTTAGATTACAAGCTGTACAAATACAAGTGGTGAGCCTGATTTGGCCCATGGATTATAATTTGGTGACCTCTTCTTTAGAGGGTCAAGATCTATGAAATAAAATAAAACTTAATGACTTCTACAATTTGAAAGTATGTTATATTTGAGGAGATTTCCTAATATTTAACAAAATTCACTTATCTTAATAAATATGGCTGTTTTAAAGTGCTAAAATAATCACAAGTTAGCTCCATATCCACTATGTTTCCTCTGTAGTTGTTGTATGAGTGTAGCCTATTTTCCATCCTCTGCCAATTATCAGCAATTTTGACTGTGTTTGTAAAAATCATCTTGCATCAGAATACCACTATATTCATTTGAAATGTAATAATGTGTAATGAAAATAATTACTATAAATGGCTATCAAATCTAAATTATCAAATAAAGCTGAAAACAAAGAAATTCATATTCTGCTTTAATCATATACATGTCATCACACTCACTCTTCCCTTTGCCGATGTATTCAATTTAATTATGAAACCTCAGCCAAAATTCTCTTCACCATAATTATTTCGTTGCTAAGATTTTAAACTTATAATAAACACTGGGAGTGTCTTAAGATACATGTAAATTATATATAATGTGTACATAATATATATCTTAAGATATATATCATATATGTATGTCATATACATATATAAATACGTATATATGATTAATATATTTATATTATATTAGTCTAGCTCCTAAAGGCAAAGAAGTAAAGGGTTTTAAATAAATCAATGGTTGAAAGAGAAAACAAGAATATGTAAAATAAATCTGCAAACTATCATAACATATTTATTTATAGTGTTTATGTTCATTCTTCCTGTGTTTTTTCTTCCTTTTTACCCTATGGTACTTGTGTTAGTCACCTATTGCTGCATAATAAATAATCTTAAATTTAATGGCTTATTACAATTTATATTTATTATTTCGCAGTTGTGAGTCAAGAGTTCAAGTGCAGCTTAACTGAGTTCTCTACTTAAGGTCTTACAAAACTGTAATCAAGGTATCTGCTGCCAGCGTTCTCATCTAGAACTCAGTACTATCTTCTAAACTCACGTGATTGTTGGCAGGTAGGATTCCTTTCTTTGTGGTTTCTTGTGATTGTTGAACAGAGCTTCTCGGTTTCTTGTAGGCTGTTGGTTGGGGGAGAGCATCACAGCTCCCAGAGGCCCCCAATATTCCTTGCTAAATGACCCTCTCATGACAAAAGCTTACTTGTTCAAGCAAGTCACAGGTTCTAACTGACTTCAAGAGGAGAGGGTTATACGAAGATTTGACTCATTGGGATTTTAGGATGTGTCCACTACAATAGTATTAATAATAATCTACAATAAATTGTGTCTGTGACTCAAATATTAGTAATGGAAGAATATATTGGGCTATATTCCTAGAGAATACTTATATATTAATTCAATCTGTAAATATTTCTCAATATTTATATTCTATATTATAATTCTATATATAGAATTAAATCTATAGATATTTCTCAAGAGATCTCCAATTAGAATACAAAACCATAGGGTTTCTCAGATTGGATACTAGTGCTATTTTGGCTGGATAGCTCTTTGTTGTAGAAGCTGTTCTATACATTGTAGGATATTTTATAGTATCCCTGATCTCCCCACTAGATGCTAGTAACAGTCTTTCCTCAATTTGTGATAATGAAAATGTCTCCAGACATTAATGTATATCCCCTGAGATGGGGATAAAATCACTCCCAGTTAAGAACCACCATTATAAATAAATCCAGTCTTTACTTTTATAATAATAGTCTGAGGCAATCTTAGAATTATTAAACCATAACATGTGAATGGTAGTCCTTAGTGTGTTTTCAGGGAAGAAGGGAGACAAAAATGGATCATGGTTGTATTTTGAATATTTGTGAAGGTGTGGAGGAAAAAGGAATCTAGGAAGAACACATTTCAGGTTTGGCTAGCTTCATAAAAGGTGGAATCATATACAAAAAAATACAGCAAGAGGTGTGGGTTTTAGAGTTGTATAGTGAAAACAAAAATAACATGCTGAGTTTGAGTTTTTGCTGAAACATGCAAGTAAATGTATTCAACAAACAGATACAACTCTGAGACTCTGGGGTGAGATTAGAACCAAGGGCCTTGGGTATTTTGGAGGTAGTTAAAAAGGTGAAAGGATGGATGAAGTCACACAGGCACAGCATGTAGATTGAAGAGAGAGTGATAGTCTGGTTAGAGCCCGTGGGATATAAAAGATAACAAGGAGATAGGGAAATAAAAGTTAATTATAAATTTCAAAAAGGAAAATGCAGGGATAGGATAAGGAACAGGAGAAAAAGAGGATGATACCATGAAATTGGTAGGTTGTAAATTGAGCATCAAAGTCCAGAAAGATAACTATTGGATTTGACAATATGAAATCAATGCTTGGATTTGTCACTGGAAGGCTGGAGGTGCATCCTTCAAAGTCTGCTTCAGGCTCCTTACTCAATGATAACTTGTTTCATTCAGGCTAACTCATAACAATCTTTTCTTATATAGACTTCCTAAGGCCCTTGGCATGCAATAATATCACACAATTTTATATTTCACCACTGTTTTGTCAAATATCTTAGCTTTAAATACAAAGAAATAATTTAAAAATGCTTAATTCTCTAATCAACCATTGTCCTGTGTTTTACAGAAATCTCGTGAAGAGGATTTGTTTAAAGCTTGCTTAAGATCATAGTTGTAAAGGGCAGAGAGAAAATCAATCTAAGTCTGTTGACTTCTGAAGAACACTGCTGACTTTCAATCCAGTGTTTCTTATTCTTGGCCGTATGTCTATGTACATATTTTGTTGAGTATTTACATTTTAGCAGTATATATAGGAGCTACCAAAAGTTGGATTTGCTTATTTATAAGGAAATAGTATGTGTTTCTAGAAACCTATTATTTTGAAACTCAGTTTTTAAAAATTCACTTATTTCATTGAATACATTTTACATACTCATTATACTGATACTATGAAAAACTCTAAAATGAAATCAGTAATCTTCCCTTCCTCTAGACTCCAATTCAACATTTGCAACATAATTGTTTAAAATTTAATGTGATTTATTTCATCCTTTTTATACATATGCATAAAAACAGATATACTCATATGGTTGAGGATTAAAAAAGAGATTTTATTTTATTTTTTATTTATTATTATTATTTTTTTGAGTTGGAGTCTCACTCTGTTGCCCAGACTGGAGTGCAGTGGCCGCTCCCGGCCACCGCAGCCTCGACCTGCTGGGCTCCAGTGATCCTTCCACCTCAGTCTTCCAAGTAGCCGGAATTACAGGTATGCGCTACCACGCCCGGCTGATTTTTTTGATTTATTGTAGAGATGAGATATCGCTGCCCAGGTGGGTCTCGAACCTGCGGGCTCAGGCAATCCACTCACCTCAGCCTCCCAAAGGCGCGGGATTACAGGCTGAGCCACCAGAGATTTTATTAAATTGGAATTACATGTGGAGTAAAGGGAGCTCTTGCACACTGTTGGGGGGAATGTAAACTAGCACAGCCATTATGGAAACTTGTATGAAGGTTCTGCAAGAAAGTAAATATAGAATTACCATATGACCTAGGAATTCCACGTCTGGGTATTAACCCAAATAATTTGAAATCTGTATGTTGAAGAGATGCCTGCGCTCCCATGTCCACTGCAGAGTTATTCACAATAACTAAGTTGTGGAATCAACCTAAGTTTTCATCAACTAATGAATAGATAAAGAAAATGATGTAAATATACACAATGCAATATTATTCAGCTTTTAAAAAGACGGAAATTCTGTCATTTTTTGATAACATGGATGAACCTGAAGGATATTATGCTAAGTGACATAAACCAGGCACAGAAAAACAAATATCTCAAGTTCTTATTTGTGTGTGATCTCTAAAACATTCAAACTCAAAGAAGCAGAGAGTAGAATGGCGGTTACAGAAGAAGGAAAATAGGGAGAATGGGGAGATAGTAGTCAAAGCATACAAAACCTCAAGGATACAGGAGAAATAAACTTTCTTTTTTTATTTGAGACATATTGCACAACATGTTGAATATAGTAAATAATCATGTATATTTAAAAATAACTAACAGCGACTTACAAATGTTCTCACTATAAAAATGATAAATATTTGAGGTGACAGATATATTAATTCTCCTGATATAATTATTACACATTGTAGTAATAAATCATAACATCAATTTGTACCCCATAAATCTATATAACTATAGTTTGTTAATTTACAGTGAAAAAAATATAAATTTTAAAGACTTAAACATTCGAAAGACAAAATGCATATTATAATGTAATTTTACTTTTTAAAAATTTAACTTTATGTCAATAACATCCCTTTAAGTTAATACACCTGAATTTACCACATTCAACATACGTGATGCTTCAGAATAGCAATATAATTATTAAGTTTTTCATTTACTAGTTAGTCACTTATCCATTAATTTAGCCACTTATTTATTGATGCATATTTATATTGTTTTCAATTTATTATAAACAATGCTTTAATAATGAACATCTATGGTTTATATGGGCACATTTTAGTAACAGTGTTTTTTATATTTAAAATGTTGTTAAAATGTGGGGGTCCTCTCCTCCTTTCCCTAATCTAGCTTTTCTTTTTCTAACCTTTTACTTCCCACAACTCACTACTTTTTAACTGGCTTTGAGGTAGATTTTACAATCTCTTGACTCAGACATCTACCAACCACAGCAGGCTTTAAAGATTGAGATTTTGGACATGATTTTAAAAAATCATTTGTTGCTAAGCATTTTCCATCATTTAACTTTTTAACTGTGTTATGAAAGTTCTCGACTTGCCTGGTGCTTACGGTGTCACTAGCTTGGGGTCCAGGCAATCAGAACTTTTCATCTATTGCAGCTAAAAATGGTATGTGTTTGGTAGCTCTAGTGTTAATATCAAAGCTGAGCACCGATAGCCTCTAACTAAAACAACTAATTCAGGTAAAAAAAAATCCATTTTTTTCACTTGATCTTATTTACTAACAGTTATGCTACTTATTGTGGAATGTTTTGGAAAATACAAATACTTGTCTAGTAGTTTTATTCTGCTATAATTTTCCTCAGCTTATTTTTAGCCTTCTTAAAAATGTCTCCTTCTTATTCTATCAGATTTTAGGATGCTAATGAGCCTCACTAAGTTTGTGGGAAATGGAATACTAGAAAAATAAAAGGCCAGGAAATTGAGAAAATTACTTACAAAATTCCTACTCAGCAGAAATGTTCCCTGTGCTCTGGAATTCACTTTCAGTATATTAAATTTTTTGATGTAATCAAGTATTCAAAATTAGAAAATTTATAAGAATTTTCAGCATAACAAATACCATTGATTTCCATCAATTTTATTTCATGCCATATAATTGCTAAGAGTAACTGGTTCCTTGTCTATTTTAAAATATTGATTTCCTGTGACGCATAGGAAGAACTGAATTACATGATATTTTTCTCTTCAATAGCTGTGCAATGTAAAATGATCGAGGAGCTGAGAACTAGACATCAGTCAGGGTCTGTTATTTACTAGTCATGTGATCTTGGTCAAATCATTTAACTTCTTTGGGCCTTGTTTGCTTAATATATAAATTAAGAGGAATATAGATTCTCAAATAATTTTATAACTTCAAAATTGTATGATCCTTACATTCCACTGAGGATGAAATCTCATTAAACTGGGACAAGTGGTGTCCCTAAAAATGAAAATGTCTTGGTATGACTGCCATTGTAATGTGCAAATGTTCTGAAATTAATTCAATAAAGTTAAATCCTTAGTGTTCTTTCTTATGCATGGTTTTATTGTGTGATGTTAAACAGCTGCTGTATTCTATCATGACTGCATCCCTTCAGGTCTGGTTGAAACAATTCCTATGTGTATACTGAGAAATAAGGCTAATGCATGATTCAGCACCTTTATAAATCAAAGATTCTATTACAGGCAGAAAATTGCCCAACAAAACCTATTCTATTACACTTTGATGACATTAGAAAAAAAGAGAATACATCAAGTGGAGAACATAGATCCTCCTTTCCTGTTCTGCAATAGAATAAAAGGTCTGTGTAGGTTTTAGTAGTTTCTTTTGTCCAGTGGTTAGTATATTGACACTTATATTGAATGACATTCTCTAAGCTTCTAGTTTTTCAGAATCTCAATTATCCATTGGCAAAAACACAGAGTACAGAGGATTATTTTTTTCAATTTGGTTCAATTGGAATTTTATTTTCTGTGTGCTAACAGGGAATAGCTGTATAAAAGTTGAATTAGGAGAAATATATCTATATCTATATCTATATCTATATCTATATCTATATCTATACACTTGTATTTATATTTAAGAATATGTTACATAAGCTAGAGTATTCACATAAGAAAGAAGAGGAGACTGAGCAAACAGAAGTAAAAGCAAACCCTCCACCCCTGAACAACAGAATTAAAGAAGACGAAGGGGAGGGGAAGGAAAAAGTGGGGAGGAAAATACACACAAATAAAGAAAAACCAAAAGAAGAATATAGGTCTCACACAGACCCCTGGGAGATCAGACACTGAGAAAACAGACGTTGGAATGCAAACAATGAAGAACCTCCAGAATGACTGATCACATATTAAAAACCCAGACATCAAGACATTAATAGAGAGATTAAAAAGAATTGAAAAGAGACAAGAGGAAAATAGGAAGGAGCTGATAATTGAGAAAATAGCAGTAAAGAATACTGTGAATGAAATAAATAACAAACTGATAAGTATGGAAAGCAGAATTAGCCAAGCAGAAGAAAGAATCTCAGAGTTTGAAGATCAATATACAGAACTCATCCAAACCGTCAAAAACATAGAAAAGAAGGCGGGCTCAGTGGCTCAGCCTGTAATCCTGCACCTTGGGAGGCTGAGGTGAGTGGATTGCTTGAGCCCGCGGGTTCAAGACCCACCTGGGCAACTTGGTGAGACATCATCTCTACAATAAATCAAAAAATTAGCCGGGTGTGGTAGCGCACACCTGTAGTTCCAGCTACTTGGAATACTGAGGCGGAAGGGTCTCCGGAGCCCAGCAGGTTGAGGCTGCAGTTGCCGGGAGCGGCCACTGTACTCCAGTCTGGGTGACAGAATGAGACTCCAACTCAAAAAAAAAAAAAAGAAAACATAGAAAAGAAGCTTAAAAAGACAGAACAAAACCTTCAAGAGATGAGCGATTACTTCAAGAGACTGAACCTAAGATAATTGGACTTCCTGAGGTAGAAAGAGAGACAGAGACCACCCTGGAACAAACATTCCATGAAATTATTCAAGACAACTTCCCTCATCTCATATGTGATGTAAAAATTCAAACACAAGAGATTCAGAGAACCCAAACAAGACAACAAATGAGAAGAGCGACTCTCAGACACATAATAATTCACCTAAACAAAGTAGGTATAAAAGAAAAAATCCTAAAGGCAGCAAGAGAAAAAGGTCAGACTACCTGTCAGGAAAGACCAATTAGAATAGCAGCAAATTTATCTACAGAAACCCTTCAGGCTAGGAGAGCTTGGAGTCCAATCTTCAAAGTTCTAAAAGATAAACAATTTCAACCAAGAATAACCTACCTAGCCAAGCTAAGTTTCATCAGTGAGGGAGAATTAAAATCTTTCCCAGACATTCAATCCCTAAGAACTTATGCTGGCTCCAGATCACCTCTACAAGAAACACTTAAGAAAGTAGTAAAGACAGAAAAAGAAGAAAAGAATGACAATGTTCTTTACAAGAGTACAGGAAAAAGATGGAAAACACACATGAATGAACCCAAAAATCAAAGGAAAGAAAACAAATAAACAGGAGCAACAACTATATAAAAACCTCATGACAGGGATAAACCCCCACATTTCAATAATTAGCCTGAATGTGAATGGACTAAATGCACCACTGAAAAGACACAGAATGGTGGTTTGAAGAAGAAACCATGACCCCATTATTTGCTGCATCCAGGAGATTCATCTCACTTCAAGGTACGTACACAGACTCAAAATTAAAGGATGGAAACAGACTCAAAATTAAAGGATGGAAAATGAGTTTCCAGGCAAATGGATCATAAAAGAAGGTAGGAGTTGCAATCTTAATATCAGACAAAACAACCTTTAAGCTATCAAAAATCAAAAAAGATGCAAAAAGACACTACATAATGAAAAAAGGTTCAATCCATCAACAAGAAATATCCATCCTCAACATATATGCACCCAACACAGGAGCACCAGCATTTATAAAGCAACTACTAAATAAAGTTAAAAAAGATATTGACTCCAACACTATGATAGCATGGGACTTGAATACCCCTGAAGTCCTAGATAGATCATCGAGGCAAAAAATCAACAAGAACCTAAACTTGACACTTGACCAAATGGATTTAGTAGATACCTACAGATTATTCCAACCAGACAACCACAGAATATACATTCTACTCATCATCACAAGGAACATACACCAGGATCGATCACATCCTTGGGCATAAATCAAGCATAAACAAATTCCATAGGTTGAAAACTTGCCATGCACATTCTCAGATAACAGTGGAATAAAAATAAATATCAAAACCAACAAAATTTCCCCAAAGCCCACAAAGACATGGACACTAAACAGCATGATTCTGAACAACAACTGGGTCAACACTGAAATCAAAGAAGAAATTGAAAGATTTCTGGAAACAAATGAAAATAAAGAAATATCTTATCAAAACCTCTGGGATGCCATGAAATCAATTCTAAGAGGGGAATTTATATCTCTACTAGCACACGTCAAGAAAATGGAAAGATTACAAATGGAGAGCCTAACAAATCACCTAAGGGAGATGGAAAGAGAAGATCACCGAAACCCCAACTTTAGCAGAAGAATCCAAATCACAAAAATAAGAGCCTAAATATGGGTCATAGAAGACAAAAAATCATAGAAAACATCAACAAAACAAAAAACTGGTTCTTTGAAAGAATTAACAAGATTTATGAGGCCCTAGCCAGAATAACCAAGAAAAAGAGAGAAAAAACCCAAATAAACACAATCAGAAATACAAAAGATCAAATCTCAACTGACTCTGAAGAAATACAAAAGATTTTTTTTTTGAGTTTGAGTTTGAGTCTCACTCTGTTGCCCACACTGGAGTGCAGTGGCTGCTCCTAGCTACCACAGCCTCGATCTTCTAGGCTCCAGCGATCCTTCTGCCTCAGCCTTCCAAGTAGCTGAAATTACAGGCGTGCGCTAACACGCCTGGCTAATTTTTTAATTTATTGTAGAGATGAGGTCTCGCCAAGTTGCCCAGGTGGGTCTGGAACCCACAGGTTCAGGAAATCCACTCACCTCAACATCCCAAAGCGCAGGATTACAGGATGAGCCACCTAGATTATCAGAGATTACTATGTACACCTATGTGGAAACAAACTTGATAACCTAGATGAAATGGAGGACTTTCTGACATCACACAACTTCCCCAGCCTAAAACAAGAAGACATTGAGACACTAAAAGACGAATAACAACCCAGGAAATTGACTATGTCATACAAAAACTACCTACAAAAAAAAAGCCCTGTACCGGATGACTTTCAAGCAAAATTTCACAAAACATACAAGGAGAAGCTGATACCAATCCTACTGAAAGTACTCCAGGCAATTGAGAAAGATGGAATTCTTCCCAAATCATTTTACACAGCTAACATTACACTGATACCCAAACCGTGTAAAGATGCAACAAAGAAAGAGAATTACAGGTGAGTATCCCTTATGAACATAGACGTAAAAATCCTCAACCAAGATTCTAGCAAATCAGATTCAACAACACATGTCAAAAATCACCCACCATGACCAGGTAGGCTTTATCCCCAGGATGCAGGGCTGGTTCATCATTTGCAAGACCATAAATGTCATTAAAAACATCAACAGATGTAAAAACAAGAACCATATGATTATCTCATTAGATGCAGAAAAAGCTTTTGATAAAATCCAGCATTCCCTCTTAATAAAAATCCTCAAACAACTAGGTATAGAAGGAACATATTTCAAAAATAGTAATTGCTCTCTATGACAAACCCACAGCTAACATATTGCTAAATGGACAGTAACTAGTGTCATTTCCCCCTGAAAACTTGAACAAGACAAGCCTGCCCACTCTCACCCATCTTGTTCAATATTGCATTGGAGGTCCTAGCTCAGGTAATTAGACAAGAGAAGGAAATCAGGTGTATCCAAATAGTAAAAAAGGAAGTCAAGTTATCCCTCTTTGCTGATGATATGATGCTATACCTTGAAAATCCAAGAGAATCTGTCAAAAACCTGCTTGCACTGATAAAGGACTTTGGGAAAGCTTCAGGGTACAAAATAGATGTGCAAAAGACAGTTGCATTCCTTTACACCAACAACAAGCAGGCAGAGATACAAATAAAAAGCACAATCCCATTCACAATAGCCACCAAAAAATGAAATACCTCGGCATCTTCCTAACCAGAGAAGTGAAAGACCTTTACAACGAAAATTTAAAAACACTGCTTGAAGATATCCAAGAAGACACAAACAAATGGAAAAATATTCCATTTTCATGGATAGGAAGAATCAACATTGTGGAGAGTTGGCAAGATGGCGACCGCATAGATGGATCCCTGAGATTCTCCGAACGTGAGTTTCCCAAAAAAGACTATTACTTTTCTCCCTGTGCCCCCCCGTGCACCTCCACCCACACTGGTATGAGGCTTGGGGACTTTTGGTCCCACGCAGGGCCAGACATCGCTGCCGGACCAGCGGCTCCACTATATGTGATTCCGGCTGGCTGGGGAATTCCAAATCCCGGATCACAGCTCCATCCCCAGCCACAGCATGGAGACCAGCACCCAATGTGAAGCTGCCGGTCACACAGGGAGGCCCTGTGTGCCCGCCCTTTAGAGATACTGGTCCCATTTCTAGCTAAAGTGCCCTGGGAGGGACTCAGAGCCACCACCTGCCCTCTGGAGCTTTGGAGATCGGAAACCCCTGGCCCACCCTGGCTGAGGCACTCAGTGTGCACGACCACAAGCCTGTGTAAGGGGGCAGAACCCCAAGCCGGCATAAGGTGCAGATCACAGGCTTCCAGCTCCAGAGGAGGAAACACCCGACCCTGTCCTCCACCCCAGCCGGCTGGAGACACCCCAGATCCAGCGTCCAGCTGTGAAGCTGGTCCCGACTAGAGACTCACAGGAGCCCCCTAAAAGCAAACCACCACCTCCACCATTTTCAAAGCATATTTACATCGCATCACCCCGCCCACCTAGCAGAGCCTCCACCTTGGTTCCTACGGTGATGTCATTAACAGGAGACAAATCCCTCCCCTACGCTGAATAGTTACTAGTGTCCCAGATCTCCTAGCAACAAGCTAACTGCCTGCAATAGAAAGAGAGGAGAGAGGCTGGAGATTAGATCTCAGGAACTTGATCCACTAAGGGACGAGAGAGAAAAATCTACACAAATGAAGATAAACCAAAAGAAGAATATGGGTCCTTCCCAGACTCCTGGGGAGGACAGACACTGAGAAAACTTACTTTGGAATGCAAACAACTGAATGGTCTCAAAATACAACTCTAGACATCAAGACATTAATGGAGAGATTAAAAAGAATTGAGGAGACTCAAGAAGAAACCAGAAAGGAGCTGATATCTGAGATAACAGTAATAAAGAATACTGTGAATGAAATAAACAGTAAACTGATAAGCATGGAAAGCAGAATTACCCAAGCAGAAGAAAGCATCTCAGAGCTTGAGGACCAAAATATAGAAATAACCCAAACTCTCAAGAACACAGAAAACAAGCTCAAAAAGACAGGAAAAAACCTTCAAGAGATGAGCGATTACCTCAAGAGGCCTAACCTAAGAGTAATTGGTCTGCCTGAGGCAGAAAAAGAGACAGAGACCACATTAGAACAAACCTTCCATGAGATCATTCAAGAAAATTTCCCTTATCTAATCAATGATGCAAAAACTCAAACACAAGAGATCCAGAGAACCCCTGCAGGACAACAAATGAGAAGACCAACTCCTAGACATGTAATAATTCGCCTAAGCAAAGTAGGCATAAAAGAAAAAATCCTAAGGCAGCAAGAGAAAAAGGTCAGATCACCTACCATGGAAAACCAATTAGAATAGCAGCAGATTTATCTACAGAAACCCTGCAGGCTAGGAGAGCTTGGAGCCCTATCTTCAAAGTCCTAAAAGATAAACAATTTCAACCAAGAATAACCTACCCTGCCAGATTAAGCTTCATCAGTGAGGGAGAATTAAAATCTTTCCCAGATATCCAATCCCTAAGAATCTACGCTGCTACCAAACCACCTCTACATGAAATACTTAAGAAAGTACTAAACACAGAAGAAAAGGGGAAAAAAAGAGCAACATTTTTCACAAGAGTACAGGGAAAAGAATAAAATACATATGAACCAATCCCCAAAACAAAAGAAAGACAGTAAACCACGTGGAACAACAACTCTAAAAGAACTATATGTTAGGGATGAACTCTCACATTTCAGTAATTAGCCTAAATGTGAATGGACTAATGCACCACTGAAAAGACACAGAATGGCAAAATGGATAAAATATCACCAGGCAATAATATACTGCCTTCAAGAGACCCATCTCACTAGAAAAGACATGCACAGACTCAAAGTAAGAGGATGGGAAACAAATTTCCAGGCGGATGGAACACAAAAGAAGGAGGAGTCACGATCCTAACTTCAGACAAAATACCATTTAGGTTATCAAAAATTAAAAAAGATACAGAGGGCCACTACATAATGATAAAAGGCTCACTCCATCAACAAGAAATATCTATCCTAAACATATATGCACATAATATAAGTGCACCAACTTTTATAAAGCAACTCCTAGGAAAACTAAAGAAAGATATTGATTCTAACACTATCATAACTGGGGACTTAATACCCCACTCACAACCCTCGACAGATCATCGGGACAAAAAATCAGCAATGAGATTCGGAACCTCAATGTGACTCTGGACCAAATGAACTTAATTGATACCTACAGAACACTCCATCCAAAGACCAGAGAATACACATTCTACTCATCACCGCATGGGACATATTCCAAGATCGACCACATTCTCGGTCATAAATAAAGCATAAGCAAATTTTAAAAGACTGAAATTCTACCATGCACTTTCTCGGACCACAGTCGAATAAAAATAAACATTGACACCAACAGGGTCCCCCCAAAACCTACAAAGACATGGACACTAAACAGCATGATGCTAAACAACACCTGGGTCAATGATAAAATCAAAACAGAGATCAAAAGATACCTGGAAACAAATGAAAATGAAGAAACATCTTACCAAAATCTCTGGGATGACTTTAAAGCTGTAGTAAGAGGGCAATTTATATCCCTACAAACACACATGAAGAAATTGGAAGGAGCACAAATTAATAGCCTAACAAGCCACCTAAGGAAGCTGGAAAAGCAAGACCACAAAAACCCTAATTTCAGCAGAAGAATCCAGATCACCAAAATAAAAGCCCAAATCCAGGGAATAGAAGACAAAAAGATAATACAAAAAAATCAATGAAACAAAAAGCCGGTTCTTTGAAAGGATAAACAAGATTGATGGTCCCCTAGCTAGACTGACCAAGAAAAAGAAAGAAAAAACCCAAATAAGCACAATCAGAAACACAAAAGATGAAGTCACATCTGACCCTGAAGAAATACAAAAGATCATCAGAGACTACTAAGTACACTTGTATCGAAACAAGCTTGAAAACCTCAAGGAAATGGAGGATTTTCTGTCATCACACAACCTGCCTAGGTCAAAACAAGAAGAAATTGAGACCCTAAATAGACCAATAACAATCAAGGAAATTGACTATGTAATAAGAAAACTACCTACAAAAAAAAAGCCCCGGACCAGATGGCTTTCCAGCAGAATTCTACAAGACATTTAAAGAGGAACTGATTCCAGTCCTACTGAAGCTATTTCAGGCGATTGAGAAAGATGGTACCCTCCCCAAATCATTTTATGAAGCTAACATCACATTGATACCCAAGCCAGGTAAAGACCCAACAAAAAAAGAGAACTATAGGCCAATATCTTTGATGAACATAGACGCTAAAATTCTCAACAAGATCCTAGCAAACCGGATTCAACAACACATCTCACAAATCATTCATTATGACCAAGAAGGATTCATCCCTGGGATGCAAGACTGGTTCAACATTCATAAAACAATAAATGTAATTAAATACATCAACAGATGTTAAAACAAAAACCACATGATTATATCATTAGATGCAGAAAAAGCTTTTGATAAAATCCAGCACCCCTTCTTGATAAAAACCCTTGAACATCTAGGCATACAGGGAACATACCTCAAAGTAGTAAAAGCCATCTACGAGAAACCCACAGCCAGCATACTCCTAAATGGACAAAAATTGGAATCATTTCCCCTGAAAAGTGGAACAAGAAAAGGATGCCCACTCTCACTCCTCCTGTTCAATATAGTATTGGAAGTCCTGGTTAGAGCGATCAGAGAAGAGAAGGCAATCAGGGGTGTCCAAATAGGAAAAGAGGAAGTGAAATTATCTCTCTTTGCAGATGACATGATTGTATACCTTGAAAACCCAAGAGAATCTGTCCAAAACCTCCTTACACTGATAAAGGCCTTCGGCAAAGTCTCAGCATATAAAATAAATGTGCAAAAGACAATTGCATTTCTTTACACCAATAATAAACAAGCAGAAACCCAAATAAGAAGCACAATTCCATTCAAAATAGCCACAAAAAAATGAAATACCTTGGCATCTTCCTAACCAGAGACGTGAAAGACCTTTACAATGAAAACTACAAAACTCTGCTCAAAGAAATCAAAGATGACACAAACAAGTGGAAAAATATCCCATGCTCATGG